>NC_138294.1:10241606-10324106 GCF_965601325.2 Salmo salar
CAGCGGCGGTTGTTGTTGCTATGTACGTTGCTAGCGAGTCAGTAGACTAGTCCCTCTCACAGGGTACTGGAGAGAGGTGAAGATATGTTATTGGCTCGTTTCGGTCTTGGCTGACGGCAAAATACCTTCACTACATCCCAAATGACACACCGTTCCTTGAGCAGTGCACTACTTTAGACCAGAGCCCATAGGGTCCTGTAGTGCACTATGTAGGGAATAGGGAGCTATGTCAGACGCAGCCATCCAGACCCTGTTATACTGAGTACTTTAAAAATACATCTCTTCTTCCATCCCGCCTCCTTCTCTTCCCTCCTTCAGAGTTGTTTGAAGTAATAGCTGACCTGGCTGTAGTGGCTCAGTCAAAGCTGTTTAGTAGAACGACTGAGAAGGGAGGGAGGGAGGGAGGGAGGGAGGGAGGGAGGGAGGGAGGGAGGGAGGGAGGGAGGGAGGGAGGGAGGGAGGGAGGGAGAGAAGGGGGAGGGAGGGAGGCCATGGTACTTCAGCTCTGAATCAGAGTTGGCAATGATTTGCTTCCATTTTTTAATAATTAGCTGTAGTAATAACTGCTCATTGATAAGCCATTTGTGAAGAACCTTCCTGCTGACGTTAATGTTATGATAAGATCATTTAATAACATGTCTCCAGACGTAATGAGGTGCTCCAGAACTCTAGACAAGCGAACAGCTCTTCCTGTAACAGGGTCATTTGGTCATATAGCTGCCACAGTTTTAAAACGGACTGCGTTAAATTCTACTTACAGCTCACCTCAGACAAGACTAACAACACACACACACACACACACACACACACACACACACACACACACACACACACACACACACACACACACACACACACACACACACACACACACACACACACACACACACACACACACACACACAATCTGACTCCACACACATACATACACACACTTAAGTCAACTCGGCAGGCATCACTAATTCGTAATCACCAATCTAATGCAGTCGCTGTGGATATTTCATTCAGTCATTTGTCACGCCTGTTGTTCACGACAACACAAACGTCAAGATAATGATTGTTAAAAAAATCCCTGGGACGCATCCCAAACACCTCCCTTATTCCCTATATAGGGCACTACTTTTGACCAGAGCCAAATGGGTAACCTTATGGCCTCCGGTCAAACGTAGTGCACTATATAGGGAATAGGGAGCTGTTTGGGACCAGCTACCTCATAGCTCGTCTCTCAGGTCCTCTCCTCTCTTTCTCCTCCGTCTCCTATTAATATTTAATCTGTCTCTCCATCTCTCTCTTTCTTATCCTTCATTCTCTCCATCTCCCTCTCTCTTTTTCCTTCATTCTGTCCATCTCAACGGCCCCCTTCTTGTTTTCCTCATGATCTACCCTGTCAGCTCTGATTAGGGGGACAACGTCCCAGCTAATGAGAAAAACATTCACCTAATTCAAATCATGACTTTAGAATAGGTTTGCTTGGAGTGAGGTTCGGGGTTATCAGTTGATGCATGGTGGTATTCCAACTCAAAGTCAAAATAAGTATTTATAAAACAGGATATTAGCTAGAAGTATAGTCAATGGAAGCTATTCCAACTAATAGTGTGTCACGCCCTGACCAGGTGAACTCGGGTATTTTGGGTCAGGGTGTGTCATGTTGGGTATTTTTCCTTGGTTTGTTTTCTATGTTAGCGTTATAGCCTTGTGTTAGCTCTATGGGGTTTATTTCTATGTTGGGTTCTGTCGATTCCCAATCAGAGACAGCTGTCGCTAGTTGTCTCTGATTGGGATCACATTTAAGTTCCTCTTTCCCCCACGCTGTTTGTGGGGTGTTGTCTCTTTGTTTTTGAGCAGTTAACGTATCGGCCTTGTCTTGGTTTTGTGTACGTGTTTATTTCAGGGTAAAGAATAAACATGTGTTCGCTCCCAGCTGCGTTTTGGTCCGCTTCCTCATCACCCGACGACGATCGTTACATAGTGCCACTTGAATTTTAAAAGAGTCAACATAATTGTTTTAAAATGGGTAGGTTTAGTTAGGGGTTGTAGAATCAGATGAATACAATGTTTTACCACATTAAGTGATGGTACTGTAGTGTATTCTGATCCAAAATGGCGACCGTTGCATATATGTCCATAGGTGTGTGGAAGGTGTTGTGTCCCCAGGATGGCAGCTTGACTGCAGCGTTATAGGTGGAGGTGCTACAGGCCTAACCTTCGTTTGATAATTGCTATGCAAAGGTTCCTCCGGAAATGAATTAGTGATCAGTGGAGTGTTACAGAGAGCTAGTGTGTTCAAGAGACAGAATGAAAGATGAGACTTGCTTACGGACACACACACACACACAGAGAGACACACACACATGCACGAGCATGCACAAACACACACAGCAGCACACATGCACCCACATAGACCCACATACACCCACATGCACCCACATAGACCCACATACACCCACATACACCCACATACACCCACGCTCTGAAAATACTTGATATAAACACATCCCACCTGAGAGCAAGGTAGAGGCACTAATATCACACACAACCAACCAGGAATCAGAGACCACTTACACGCCTACAGTAGTCTGGAAGCTTGCCAACATTTTCCTACTACTTCTTCTTTATTTATTTTTTTAAATTGTACCTTTATTTAATTTCTCCATCGCTCTCTCGCTCTCTCTCTGGCGCTCTCCTCTCTCACGCTCTCTCTCTTTCAATTCAAGGGGCTTTATTGGCATGGGAAACATGTTTACATTTCCAAAGCAAGTGAAGTAGATACTAAACAATAAAAATGTACAGTAAACATCAGACTTATAAAAGTTCCAAAAGAATAAAGACATTTCAAATGTCATTATATGTATATATACAGTGTTGCAATGATGTGCAAATATTTAAATAAAGATAATTATCTCTCTCTCTCTTTCACTCTCTCTAAATATAACATCCTTTAAACCTCCCTGTGGTACTCTCTTTCACTACAATTACCACCTTTTCTGCATCACACACACACACACACACACACACAGACAGACAGACAGACAGACAGACAGACAGACAGACAGACAGACAGACAGACAGACAGACAGACAGACAGACAGACAGACAGACAGACAGACAGACAGACAGACAGACAGACAGACAGACAGACAGACAGACAGACAGACAGACAGACAGACAGAGACACAGACACAGACACACACAGACACAGACACAGACAGACACAGACAGACACAGACACATACACACACACACACAGACACATACACACACACACACAGACACATACACACACACACACAGACACATACACACACACACAGACACATACACACACAGAGAGACACACAAACACCTGCTACTACAAGAGCTTGTGAAAAACAAGTGCCTCTCCTTTCAAAAAATAAGGGTGTCGAAGCCCTCCTATTGAGAACTAAGCTGTTACCATCTAAAATAGAACTGAGGAACAAATGTTCAGCCACACACACACACACATACTGAGGACCGTCCAAGCCATCTGATAACCTACGCACGGCACGAACCATATTCCATTTTGTATTCCAACGCCACATTGACATGATATTTGGCAGCCAGATTGTCTAGACGTTTGTGTTACGGTAACGTTAAAGTAAAGGTCAAGTAAAGGTCAAATCAATTCCAAATTGGATTGTGATACTGTCCTGGCATTGTCTGGCTCCACTTTAATCAATAAACAGGTGGAAATCAAATACATGTCCAGAACAGAAATAAAAAAAGAATATCGGCCTATATAAACCATGGACAACTGGACACAATCTGGACACAATCTGCCTGTAACTTGGCCCTGTGTGTGTGTGTGTGTGTGTGTGTGTGTGTGTGTGTGTGTGTGTGTGTGTGTGTGTGTGTGTGTGTGTGTGTGTGTGTGTGTGTGTGTGTGTGTGTGTGTGTGTGTGTGTGTGTGTGTGTGTGTGTGTGTGTGTGTGTGTGTGTGTGTGTAGAAATGATGCCCTGTAGTTATCCAATCGTTCTGCGGTTGGGCCATTGCCATCATGAAGACCGTACCAAGCCAATCCTGTCATCATATCAACTTACTAGAAACAAAGGCCTTTGCTCTCGCCACGTTGCCACCCAAACAACACAACAAACACCACAACAAACAACACAACAAACACAACAAACAACACAACAAACACAACAAACAACACCACAAACAACACAACAAACAACACAACAAACAACACAACAAACAACACAACACAACAAACAACACAACAACACACACAACAACACAACACAACAAACAACACAACACAACAAACAACACAACAAACAACACAACAAACACAACAAACAACACAACAAACAACACAACAACACAACAAACAACACAACAAACAACACAACAAACAACACAACACAACAAAAAACACAACAAACAACACAACAAACAACACAACAACACAACAAACAACACAACAAACAACACAACAAACACAACAAACAACACAACAAACACAACAAACAACACAACAAACAACACAACAAACAACACAACAAACAACACAACAAACAACAAACAACACAACAAACAACACAACAAACAACACAACAAACAACACAACAAACAACACAACAAACACAACAAACAACACAACAAACAACACAACAAACACAACAAACAACACAACAAACAACACAACAAACAACACAACAAACAACACAACAACACAACACAACAAACAACACAACAAACAACACAACAAACAACACAACAAACAACACAACAAACACAACAAACAACACAACAAACAACACAACAACACAACACAACAAACAACACAACAAACAACACAACAAACAACACAACAAACACAACAAACAACACAACAAACAACACAACAAACAACACAACAAACAACACAACAAACACAACAAACAACACAACAAACAACACAACAAACAACACAACACAACAAACAACACAACAGACATCTGATTAAGATGATGCAGAATAATGATTTAATTCATTCACCTGCTGCCTCGTTGATTTGCAAAAAAACACACCAACATTAACTACAACACTCCCCTTTCAATGTGCTGTTCTTTCAGCACCACCGGCCACGGTGGGACAGGGCCAGAGAAAGGGGAGAAAATACACAGAGAGAGAGAGAGAGAGAGAGAGAGAGAGAGAGAGGGGGGGGGTAAATAATCCACAGTAGCTTCCTCTCATCCGCCCGGTAACATCCGGTGTGAAACATAATCAACACCTTCTCTCTGATTTATATTCAGACTTTCCCACCAGCGACCGGCAGACCCCGCTGCTGCGCCCAAATGAAGGAAATTAAAAATCGCCGTTCTGCATGGCCACCGAAGCACTGAGACTCGGGCATTATCCTCCCCCATTACGGAGATCTTTAGCCGGGGTAATTATGGCAGGACTCACCGGCATGACCCCGGTTGGTGGCGTCGTGATCACTGTCTCCCTGCTCGCTGTCCCCGTGACCGCTGTCTTTAGAACTCACGATGTCCGCTTCTTGGAACGCAGAACTGGAGGGAGGGAGGGAAAGAGGGAGGGGGGAGACACATGGGGGGGGGGGGGTAGTAGGAGAAGAGAATAACATTGAGGGGAGAGAGTAGGGAGAGATGAAGAGGTAGAGAGAGTGGAGACATGAAGAGGGAGACAGAGGGGAGAGATGAAGAGAGAGACAGAGGGGAGAGATGAAGAGGGAGACAGAGGGGAGAGATGAAGAGGGAGACAGAGGGGAGAGATGAAGAGGGAGACAGAGGGGAGAGATGAAGAGGGAGACAGAGGGGAGAGATGAAGAGGGAGACAGAGGGGAGAGATGAAGAGGGAGACAGAGGGGAGAGATGGAGAGAGAGAGGGAGAGAGGGAGAGAGAGAGAGGAGATTCATTAGAAATTGACACCATATTAATGCATTCACGGTGGCCTTCAAGTGTCTAAATTGGATGTTTCACTTGACGTGTAATGAATTCCGGCATGGCTGTGTAATGCGGCCGCCCGCCTCGTCCGGTACGGGACTCAGACCAAATTGGATCAGAGTGTTATATGTTGGGAATGATGACGATGACGAGCCTGACCGGCATTTTGCATGTCTATGGTATGTGTCACAAATGGCACCCTAAAGTAGTCAATAGTAGTGCACTACGTTGGGAATAGGGTGCCATTTTAGCCGTGCGCTGACTGGTATTTTGAGTGCATATGGAAGTGCAGTGGTCATGATGATGACTTCTGAGTGGAATACTAAGTGATAGCCCTATGGATATGGAAGTGTCTAATGTCATTGACAGGATGGCCATGATGTTGGCAGTGACTGTGTGACTGGCATAGGAAATCAATGGATATATTTGGATGTGAATGGAATGGAATGAGGAAAAGTCTACATAGTTGGTAACCGTCTAATGGTTGAATGTTGAAACGTCATAAATATACAGGTTGTGTAGAGTAGCCATATAGAATGTTATACAGGTTGTGTAGAGTAGCCATATAGAATGTTATACAGGATGTGTAGAGTAGCCATATAGAATGTTATACAGGATGTGTAGAGTAGCCATATAGAATGTTATACAGGTTGTGTAGAGTAGCCATATAGAATGTTATACAGGATGTGTAGAGTAGACATATAGAATGTTATACAGGATGTGTAGAGTAGCCATATAGAATGTTATACAGGATGTGTAGAGTAGACATATAGAATGTTATACAGGATGTGTAGAGTAGCCATATAGAATGTTATGCAGGTTGTGTAGAGTAGCCATATAGAATGTTATACAGGATGTGTAGAGTAGCCATATAGAATGTTATGCAGGTTGTGTAGAGTAGCCATATAGAATGTTATACAGGATGTGTAGAGTAGCCATATAGAATGTTATGCAGGTTGTGTAGAGTAGCCATATAGAATGTTATACAGGATGTGTAGAGTAGCCATATAGAATGTTATACAGGATGTGTAGAGTAGCCATATAGAATGTTATGCAGGTTGTGTAGAGTAGCCATATAGAATGTTATACAGGATGTGTAGAGTAGCCATATAGAATGTTATGCAGGTTGTGTAGAGTAGCCATATAGAATGTTATAGATATACAGGTTGTGTAGAGTAGCCATATAGAATGTTATACAGGATGTGTAGAGTAGCCATATAGAATGTTATACAGGTTGTGTAGAGTAGCCATATAGAATGTTATACAGGATGTGTAGAGTAGACATATAGAATGTTATACAGGATGTGTAGAGTAGCCATATAGAATGTTATACAGGATGTGTAGAGTAGCCATATAGAATGTTATGCAGGTTGTGTAGAGTAGCCATATAGAATGTTATACAGGATGTGTAGAGTAGCCATATAGAATGTTATACAGGTTGTGTAGAGTAGCCATATAGAATGTTATACAGGTTGTGTAGAGTAGCCATATAGAATGTTATACAGGTTGTGTAGAGTAGCCATATAGAATGTTATACAGGATGTGTAGAGTAGCCATATAGAATGTTATGCAGGTTGTGTAGAGTAGCCATATAGAATGTTATAGATATACAGGTTGTGTAGAGTAACCATATAGAATGTTATACAGGTTGTGTAGAGTAGCCATATAGAATGTTATACAGGTTGTGTAGAGTAGCCATATAGAATGTTATACAGGTTGTGTAGAGTAACCATATAGAATGTTATACAGGATGTGTAGAGTAGCCATATAGAATGTTATAGATATACAGGTTGTGTAGAGTAGCCATATAGAATGTTATACAGGATGTGTAGAGTAGCCATATAGAATGTTATACAGGATGTGTAGAGTAGCCATATAGAATGTTATACAGGATGTGTAGAGTAGCCATATAGAATGTTATACAGGTTGTGTAGAGTAGCCATATAGAATGTTATACAGGTTGTGTAGAGTAGCCATATAGAATGTTATATAGGATGTGTAGAGTAGCCATATAGAATGTTATACAGGTTGTGTAGAGTAGCCATAAAGAATGTTATACAGGTTGTGTAGAGTAGCCATATAGAATGTTATACAGGATGTGTAGAGTAGCCATATAGAATGTTATACAGGATGTGTAGAGTAGCCATATAGAATGTTATACAGGTTGTGTAGAGTAACCATATAGAATGTTATACAGGTTGTGTAGAGTAGCCATATAGAATGTTATACAGGTTGTGTAGAGTAGCCATATAGAATGTTATACAGGTTGTGTAGAGTAGCCGGCGGGGGGAGCCATATAGAATGTTATACAGGTTGTGTAGAGTAGCCATATAGAATGTTATACAGGTTGTGTAGAGTAGCCATATAGAATGTTATATAGGTTGTGTAGAGTAGCCATATAGAATGTTATACAGGTTGTGTAGAGTAGCCATATAGAATGTTATAGATATACAGGTTGTGTAGAGTAGCCATGTAGAATGTTATACAGGATGTGTAGGGTAGCCATATAGAATGTTATACAGGTTGTGTAGAGTAGCCATATAGAATGTTATATAGGTTGTGTAGAGTAGCCATATAGAATGTTATACAGGTTGTGTAGAGTAGCCATATAGAATGTTATACAGGTTGTGTAGAGTAGCCATATAGAATGTTATACAGGTTGTGTAGAGTAGCCATATAGAATGTTATACAGGATGTGTAGAGTAGCCATATAGAATGTTATAGTTATACAGGTTGTGTAGAGTAGCCAGATAGAATGTTATAGATATACAGGTTGTGTAGAGTAGCCATATAGAATGTTATACAGGATGTGTAGAGTAGCCATATAGAATGTTATACAGGATGTGTAGAGTAGCCATATAGAATGTTATAGTTATACAGGTTGTGTAGAGTAGCCAGATAGAATGTTATAGATATACAGGTTGTGTAGAGTAGCCATATAGAATGTTATACAGGATGTGTAGAGTAGCCATATAGAATGTTATACAGGTTGTGTAGAGTAGCCATATAGAATGTTATACAGGTTGTGTAGAGTAGCCATATAGAATGTTATACAGGTTGTGTAGGGTAGCCATATAGAATGATATACAGGTTGTGTAGAGTAGCCATAAAGAATGTTATACAGGATGTGTAGGGTAGCCATATAGAATGTTATACAGGTTGTGTAGAGTAGCCATAAAGAATGTTATACAGGTTGTGTAGAGTAGCCATATAGAATGTTATACAGGATGTGTAGAGTAGCCAAATAGAATGTTATGCAGGTTGTGTAGAGTAGCCATATAGAATGTTATACAGGATGTGTAGAGTAGCCATATAGAATGTTATAGTTATACAGGTTGTGTAGAGTAGCCAGATAGAATGTTATACAGGTTGTGTAGAGTAGCCATATAGAATGTTATAGAGGATGTGTAGAGTAGCCATATAGAATGTTATACAGGTTGTGTAGAGTAGCCATATAGAATGTTATAGATATACAGGTTGTGTAGAGTAGCCATATAGAATGTTATACAGGATGTGTAGGGTAGCCATATAGAATGTTATACAGGTTGTGTAGAGTAGCCATATAGAATGTTATACAGGTTGTGTAGAGTAGCCATATAGAATGTTATAGATATACAGGTTGTGTAGAGTAGCCAGATAGAATGTTATGCAGGTTGTGTAGAGTAGCCATATAGAATGTTATACAGGTGTGTAGAGTACCATATAGAATGTTATAGTTATACAGGTTGTGTAGAGTAGCCATATAGAATGTTATACAGGATGTGTAGAGTAGCCATATAGAATGTTATACAGGATGTGTAGAGTAGCCATATAGAATGTTATACAGGTTGTGTAGAGTAGCCATATAGAATGTTATACAGGATGTGTAGGTAGCCATATAGAATGTTATACAGGTTGTGTAGAGTAGCCATATAGAATGTTATACAGGTTGTGTAGAGTAGCCATATAGAATGTTATACAGGTTGTGTAGAGTAGCCATATAGAATGTTATACAGGTTGTGTAGAGTAGCCATATAGAATGTTATACAGGTTGTGTAGAGTAGCCATATAGAATGTTATGCAGGTTGTGTAGAGTAGCCATATAGAATGTTATAGATATACAGGTTGTGTAGAGTAGCCATATAGAATGTTATACAGGATGTGTAGAGTAGCCATATAGAATGTTATAGATATACAGGTTGTGTAGAGTAGCCATATAGAATGTTATACAGGTTGTGTAGAGTAGCCATATAGAATGTTATACAGGATGTGTAGGGTAGCCATATAGAATGTTATACAGGATGTGTAGAGTAGCCATATAGAATGTTATAGATATACAGGTTGTGTAGAGTAACCATATAGAATGTTATACAGGTTGTGTAGAGTAGCCATATAGAATGTTATGCAGGTTGTGTAGAGTAGCCATATAGAATGTTATAGATATACAGGTTGTGTAGAGTAGCCATATAGAATGTTATACAGGTTGTGTAGAGTAGCCATATAGAATGTTATACAGGTTGTGTAGAGTAGCCATATAGAATGTTATACAGGATGTGTAGGGTAGCCATATAGAATGTTATACAGGTTGTGTAGAGTAGCCATATAGAATGTTATACAGGTTGTGTAGAGTAGCCATATAGAATGTTATACAGGTTGTGTAGAGTAGCCATATAGAATGTTATGCAGGTTGTGTAGAGTAGCCATATAGAATGTTATAGATATACAGGTTGTGTAGAGTAACCATATAGAATGTTATACAGGTTGTGTAGAGTAGCCATATAGAATGTTATACAGAATGTGTAGAGTAGCCATATAGAATGTTATACAGGTTGTGTAGAGTAGCCATATAGAATGTTATACAGGTTGTGTAGAGTAGCCATATAGAATGTTATACAGGTTGTGTAGAGTAGCCATATAGAATGTTATACAGGATGTGTAGAGTAGCCATATAGAATGTTATACAGGTTGTGTAGAGTAGCCATATAGAATGTTATAGATATACAGGTTGTGTAGAGTAACCATATAGAATGTTATACAGGTTGTGTAGAGTAGCCATATAGAATATTATACAGAATGTGTAGAGTAGCCATATAGAATGTTATACAGGTTGTGTAGAGTAGCCATATAGAATGTTATACAGGTTGTGTAGAGTAGCCATATAGAATGTTATACAGGTTGTGTAGAGTAGCCATATAGAATGTTATACAGGTTGTGTAGAGTAGCCATATAGAATGTTATACATGTTGTGTAGAGTAGCCATATAGAATGTTATAGATATACAGGTTGTGTAGAGTAACCATATAGAATGTTATACAGGTTGTGTAGAGTAGCCATATAGAATGTTATACAGGTTGTGTAGAGTAGCCATATAGAATGTTATACAGGTTGTGTAGAGTAGCCATATAGAATGTTATGCAGGTTGTGTAGAGTAGCCATATAGAATGTTATAGATATACAGGTTGTGTAGAGTAACCATATAGAATGTTATACAGGATGTGTAGGGTAGCCATATAGAATGTTATACAGGATGTGTAGAGTAGCCATATAGAATGTTATACAGGTTGTGTAGAGTAGCCATATAGAATGTTATAGATATACAGGTTGTGTAGAGTAACCATATAGAATGTTATACAGGTTGTGTAGAGTAGCCATATAGAATGTTATACAGAATGTGTAGAGTAGCCATATAGAATGTTATACAGGTTGTGTAGAGTAGCCATATAGAATGTTATACAGGTTGTGTAGAGTAGCCATATAGAATGTTATACAGGTTGTGTAGAGTAGCCATATAGAATGTTATACAGGTTGTGTAGAGTAGCCATATAGAATGTTATACATGTTGTGTAGAGTAGCCATATAGAATGTTATAGATATACAGGTTGTGTAGAGTAACCATATAGAATGTTATACAGGTTGTGTAGAGTAGCCATATAGAATGTTATACAGGTTGTGTAGAGTAGCCATATAGAATTATATACAGGTTGTGTAGAGTAGCCATATAGAATGTTATACAGAATGTGTAGAGTAGCCATATAGAATGTTATACAGGTTGTGTAGAGTAGCCATATAGAATGTTATACAGGTTGTGTAGAGTAGCCATATAGAATGTTATACAGGTTGTGTAGAGTAGCCATGTAGAATGTTATACAGGTTGTGTAGAGTAGCCATATAGAATGTTATACAGGTTGTGTAGAGTAGCCATATAGAATGTTATACAGGTTGTGTAGAGTAGCCATATAGAATGTTATACAGGTTGTGTAGAGTAGCCATATAGAATGTTATACAGGTTGTGTAGAGTAGCCATATAGAATGTTATACAGGTTGTGTAGAGTAGCCATATAGAATGTTATACAGGATGTGTAGAGTAGCCATATAGAATGTTATACAGGTTGTGTAGAGTAGCCATATAGAATGTTATAGATATACAGGTTGTGTAGAGTAACCATATAGAATGTTATACAGGTTGTGTAGAGTAGCCATATAGAATATTATACAGAATGTGTAGAGTAGCCATATAGAATGTTATACAGGTTGTGTAGAGTAGCCATATAGAATGTTATACAGGTTGTGTAGAGTAGCCATATAGAATGTTATACAGGTTGTGTAGAGTAGCCATATAGAATGTTATACAGGTTGTGTAGAGTAGCCATATAGAATGTTATACATGTTGTGTAGAGTAGCCATATAGAATGTTATAGATATACAGGTTGTGTAGAGTAACCATATAGAATGTTATACAGGTTGTGTAGAGTAGCCATATAGAATGTTATACAGGTTGTGTAGAGTAGCCATATAGAATGTTATACAGGTTGTGTAGAGTAGCCATATAGAATGTTATGCAGGTTGTGTAGAGTAGCCATATAGAATGTTATAGATATACAGGTTGTGTAGAGTAACCATATAGAATGTTATACAGGATGTGTAGGGTAGCCATATAGAATGTTATACAGGATGTGTAGAGTAGCCATATAGAATGTTATACAGGTTGTGTAGAGTAGCCATATAGAATGTTATAGATATACAGGTTGTGTAGAGTAACCATATAGAATGTTATACAGGTTGTGTAGAGTAGCCATATAGAATGTTATACAGAATGTGTAGAGTAGCCATATAGAATGTTATACAGGTTGTGTAGAGTAGCCATATAGAATGTTATACAGGTTGTGTAGAGTAGCCATATAGAATGTTATACAGGTTGTGTAGAGTAGCCATATAGAATGTTATACAGGTTGTGTAGAGTAGCCATATAGAATGTTATACATGTTGTGTAGAGTAGCCATATAGAATGTTATAGATATACAGGTTGTGTAGAGTAACCATATAGAATGTTATACAGGTTGTGTAGAGTAGCCATATAGAATGTTATACAGGTTGTGTAGAGTAGCCATATAGAATTATATACAGGTTGTGTAGAGTAGCCATATAGAATGTTATACAGAATGTGTAGAGTAGCCATATAGAATGTTATACAGGTTGTGTAGAGTAGCCATATAGAATGTTATACAGGTTGTGTAGAGTAGCCATATAGAATGTTATACAGGTTGTGTAGAGTAGCCATGTAGAATGTTATACAGGTTGTGTAGAGTAGCCATATAGAATGTTATACAGGTTGTGTAGAGTAGCCATATAGAATGTTATACAGGTTGTGTAGAGTAGCCATATAGAATGTTATACAGGTTGTGTAGAGTAGCCATATAGAATGTTATACAGGTTGTGTAGAGTAGCCATATAGAATGTTATAGATACAGTGAGGGGAAAAAAGTATTTGATCCCCTGCTGATTTTGTACATTTGCCCACTGACAAGGAAATGATCAGTCTATAATTTTAATGGTAGGTTTATTTGAACAGTGAGAGACAGAATAACAACAACAAAATCTAGAAAAACGCATGTCAAAATGTTATGAAATGATTTGCATTTTAATGAGGGAAATAAGTATTTGACCCCTCTGCAAAACATGACTTAGTACTTGGTGGCAAAACCCTTGTTGGCAATCACAGAGGTCAGACATTTCTTGTAGTTGGCCACCAGGTTTGCACACATCTCAGGAGGGATTTTGTCCCACTCCTCTTTGCAGATCTTCTCCAAGTCCAGGTTTCGAGGCTGACGTTTGGCAACTCGAACCTTCAGCTCCCTCCACAGATTTTCTATGGGATTAAGGTCTGGACACTGGCTAGGCCACTCCAGGACCTTAATGTGCTTCTTCTTGAGCCACTCCTTTGTTGCCTTGGCCATGTGTTTTGGGTCATTGTCATGCTGGAATACTCATCCACGACCCATTTTCAATGCCCTGGCTGAGGGAAGGAGGTTCTCACCCAAGATTTGACGGTACATGGCCCCGTCCATCGTCCCTTTGATGCGGTGAAGTTGTCCTGTACCCTTAGCAGAAAAACACCCCCAAAGCATAATGTTTCCACCTCCATGTTTGACGGTGGGGATTGTGTTCTTGGGGTCATAGGCAGCATTCCTCCTCCTCCAAACACGGCGAGTTGAGTTGATGCCAAAGAGCTCCATTTTGGTCTCATCTGACCACAACACTTTCACCAGTTGTCCTCTGAATCATTTAGATGTTCATTGGCAAACTTCAGACGGGCATGTATATGTGCTTTCTTGAGCAGGGGGACCTTGCGGATGCTGCAGGATTTCAGTCCTTCACGGCGTAGTGTGTTACCAATTGTTTTCTTGGTGACTATGGTCCCAGCTGCCTTGAGATCATTGACAAGATCCTCCCGTGTAGTTCTGGGCTGATTCCTCACCGTTCTCATGATCATTGCAACTCCACGAGGTGAGATCTTGCATGGAGCCCCAGGCCGAGGGATATTGACAGTTCTTTTGTCTTTCTTCCATTTGCGAATAATCGCATTAAATGTTGTCACCTTCTCACCAAGCTGCTTGGCGATGGTCTTGTAGCCCATTCCAGCCTTGTGTAGGTCGACAATCTTGTCCCTGACATCCTTGGAGAGTTCTTTGGTCTTGGCCATGGTGGAGAGTTTGGAATCTGATTGATTGATTGCTTCTGTGGACAGGTGTCTTTTTTACAGGTAACAAGCTGCGGTTAGGAGCACTCCCTTTAAGAGTTTGCTCCTAATCTCAGCTCGTTACGTGTATAAAAGACACCTGGGAGCCAGAAATCTTTCTGATTGAGAGGGGGTCAAATACTTATTTCCCTCATTAAAATGCAAATCAACTTATAACATTTTCGACATGCATTTTTCTTTTTGTTGTGATTCTGTCTCTCACTGTTCAAATAAACCTACCATTAAAATTATAGACTGATAATTTCTTTGTCAGTGGGCAAACGTACAAAATCAGCAGGGGATCAAATACTTTTTTCCCCCACTGTATACAGGTTGTGTAGAGTAGCCATATAGAATGTTATACAGGTTGTGTAGAGTAGCCATATAGAATGTTATAGACATTTGGACAATATTATATATCTCTGCCATGGTGAATGAGTTCTAGTTATCCGGTTCTATTGAAAGTAGCTTTGGAACGGTGTTGGATTTAGGCCCATAGATATATGAGGTATACTGCATGGTAATGATGTAGATATGAGTCACACCGAATGGTAATGATGTAGATATATGAGTCATACTGAATGGTAATGATGTAGATATAAGAGGCATAATGAATGGTATTGATGTAGATATATAAGTCATACTGAATAGTAATGATGTAGATATATGAGTCATACTGCATGGTAATGATGTAGATATGAGTCATACGGAATGGTAATGATGTAGATATGAGTCATCCCGAATTGTAATGATGTAGATATATGAGTCATACTGCATGGTAATGATGTAGATATGAGTCATACTGAATGGTAATGATGTAGATATAAGAGGCATAATGAATGGTATTGATGTAGTTATATAAGTCATACTGAATAGTAATGATGTAGATATGAGTCATACTGAATGGTAATGATGTAGATATGAGTCATCCCGAATGGTAATGATGTAGATATATGAGTCATACTGCATGGTAATGATGTAGATATGAGTCATACCGAATGGTAATGATGTAGATATATGAGGTATACTGCATGGTAATGATGTAGATATGAGTCATACCGAATGGTAATGATGTAGATATATGAGTCATACCGAATGGTAATGATGTAGGTATGAGTCATACCGAATGGTAATGATGTAGATATATGACTCATACTGCATGATATTGATGTAGATATGAGTCATACTGAATGGTAATGATGTAGATATATGAGTCACACTGAATGGTAATGATGTAGATATATGAGTCACACTGAATGGTAATGATGTAGATATATGAGTCATACTGAATGGTAATGATGTAGATATATGAGTCACACTGAATGGAATGATGTAGATATGAGTCATACTGCATGGTATTGATGTAGATATGAGTCATACCGAATGGTAATGATGTATGTATATATATGAGTCATTCTGAATGGTAATGATGTAGATATATGAGTCATACTGAACAGTATTGATGTCGATATAAGAGGCATAATGAATGGTAATTATGTAGATATATGAGTCATACTGAACGGTATTGATGTAGCAGCATATTTGGGGATGCTACTGGCATTCCTATATTGGATATTTGGCACACACACACACACACACACACACACACACACACACACACACACACACACTCTCACACACACACACACACACACAGCTGTTGGATGTTATTTACCTGTTCACTCTCCTTGGTCTGTCCACTAGGTAACTTAGCTCTGTTCGCTGGTGTTTGTTCTGGAAGGGAAGCAACACGTCATGTCACACTGACAGCCATGGAAAGGTAGACCTCTATAGTGTAGTCCATCAGTAGATATAGTTGTTTGGGAAATGACTCTAAAAGATTTAGGAGCTGGAATAAAGCACTAGGGAGCAGCAGTGCTCTGTGTGCACGCCACGCATTCCTCTATCGCTCCATTCTGTTTTTAATCAGCACCTTCATTTTCTATTTTAGGATGTGTATTTCACCATCCTTTTCTTTATAAGATTGTATTTCATAAGACCTGTGAACTGTGATGCAGAGAAAGAGAGAGAGAGAAAGAGAGAGGCATGACACCCTAGGCCTATTGGCATTCAATTGACATTCCACCATCCTCAGGCCTATGGAAATTGGGGGAAATAAACATTTATAAGACACTGAAAGAGGCCTTTCCTCTCTCTTGGAAAGAAAGCGATTTAGAGAGTGAGAGAGAGAGAGAGAGAGAGAGAGAGAGAGAGAGAGAGAGAGAGAGAGAGAGAGAGAGAAAGCTATGTTAGACATTGACACCATATGAATGTGTTCACGATGGCCTTCAAGAGAGAGACAGACATACATGCCACTTTATTGACTGTGTGTATATCCAGTGAGAAGGGGAGTGGGTTAGAGAGGCGATTGGATCCGTAAATGATTGAGCCAAGCAGCGCTTCAAACTGAACAACCTTTGTTCCACTGCTGATCTGTGGTACCGTGCACTGAATACTTAACGCATTTAAAGTGCACTGGCTCTCTCACTCAACACTGACTGACTGGCAGACTAACTGGCTGACTGGCTGCTTGGTGGACTGATTAGCTGACTGGCTGGTTGACTGGCTAGCTGACTGAATGGTCCACTAACTGACTGGTTCACTGACTGACTGACTGGTCCACTGACTGACTGGTTCACTGGCTGACTGACTGGTTCACTGACTGACTGACTGGTTCACTTACGGACTGACTGGTCCACTGACTAACTGGTTCACTGGCTGGTTGACTGGTTCACTGACTGACTGACTGGTTCACTTACTGACTGACTGGTCCACTGACTGACTGGTTCACTGACTGACTGGTTCACTGGCTGGTTGACTGGTTCACTGGCTGGTTGACTGACTGGCTGGGTGGTTGGTTGCCCGGCTGACTGATTGGTTGGTTCTGGCTGATTGGTTGACTGGCTGGCTGACTTGCTGGTCCTCTCTCTACAGTCTCAGTTTACTACCACACAGTCACCTAAATATGCACATCAATTGTTTCAGCTGAAATTGAATATCATTCTAGTTAATTATGGCTATAAGAAGGTGTATACATGTATTACGTCTTCTGTTTCTAAACATAACGCACACTGACTGACTGACTGACTGACTGACTGACTGGTTCAATGACTAACTAACTGACTGATTGTCTGACTGACTGACTGACTGACTGACTGGCTGACTGACTGACTAGTTCAAGACTTACTGACTGACTGACTGACTGACTGACTGACTGACTGACTGACTGACTGACTAGTTCAATGACTTACTGACTGACTGACTGACTGACTGACTGACTGACTAGTTCAATGACTGACTGACTGACTGACTGACTGACTGACTGACTAGTTCAATGACTGACTAACTGACTGACTGACTGACTGACTGACTGACTGACTGCCTGACTAGTTCAATGACTGACTGACTGACTGACTGACTGACTGGTTCAATGACTAACTAACTGACTGATTGTCTGACTGACTGACTGGTTCAATGACTGACTGACTGACTGGTTCACTGACTGACTGACTGACTGACTGACTGACTGACTGACTGACTAGTTCAATGACTGACTGGCTGATTGACTGACTGATTGACTGGTTCAATGACTGACTGACTGGTTCAATGGCTGACTGACTGGTTCAATGGCTGACTGACTGACTGACTGACTGACTGGTTCAATGACTGATTGACTGGTTCAATGACTGACTGACTGGTTCACTGTCTGACTGATTGGTTCACTGGCTGGCTGACTGGTTCACTGGCTGACTGGCTGGTACTCTCTCCAGCCACAGTCGACATAATAACCACACTGACTCTCTGCAGCTCACCCCAGCCCCTTGGAGGTACACATCATGGAGGCTTCATTTGCTTTGAGAGGCACTCCTGGCCCAAACTCAATATAAATGCCATCAATTCTGAGCAGGAGGAGATATGTCTTGTATGTTTTCATCCAGCTAGAAAATGACTACATGGAAGAAGCACCTGTGCCTTCAGATTCAATTGGTAGGCTATGCTCTATGCACCTGCAGACAGATGTACCATCTATCCTATCACCGGATTAGATAGTTAAATATATATCGGGGTTGAACCTCGACAAGTGACCTCAACACTGTAGACAAATAATACATGTTTATGATATGAAGTATTATTTTATAATCTGCCTCATTAAATGTGCATTATAGACTGACAGCCAGGGGCATGCTGAAAGGTGTATTGATTGTCCTTTCATAAATGGCATGGAGGATCACGGCGTAATTAAAGTCCTCTGGAATCCAATACACACCTTGCTGTATTGTCCTTTAATACATTCAATCAAATCAATATACTCTGGCTCAATACACAATTGATTAAACGATATTCATTATGTGAAAACCAAACAAAGTTATGCACTTTGTTTCCCCTAAAAATGTTCACATGACCCAGGTATTAAAGATAAAAGAGGGAAAACCCAGAGATACCCAAACAGTCTTTCTTTGTCCCAATAGTCTAATGCACAGCGTGGGTTTCTATTACACACACACACACACACAGCAGTGCTAATGGAAACCAAGCCTTACCTCATTGGAGAGGATGCTCCCGTTGGATAAGATGTCAGGTTGCTGGTCGCTGTACCCGGCCACTATGGCCCCGCAGGAGTTGGTGTGGTCCGTGTCGGTGCTGCGCGAGGGGCTGCACGGTTTGAGGAACATCAGGTCCGTTTTAGCGCTCTCCGGTGTCAGACACACCTGGTAGCAGTAGGAGTTCTGGTTCTGATGATGGGAACCGAACCCACCGCCCATCCCGACCCCGCTAACACCAGACTCCTCCACAGGCACCTGGCCCACAGCGCCCACACCGGTGGTGACGTTGGTACTCTGGACCAGCATGATGTCCGACTTGCTGAGCTTCTTCTGCTTCCTGCTGTGCGCCTGGCGCGAGCAACACGGGCTGCAGCACAGGCAACACTCCCCCGCCATGAGGCACGTGTACAGGTCCAGCTTCTTGTCTTTCTGGCAGCGCACAGCCAGCACGATCATAGCCAGGAGGAAGATGAAGGAGACGGCGCCCAAGGCGATGATGAGGATGAGGGTGAGATCCAGAGAGGTCTCTTTGGACTTGGATGAAGATCCTCCTCGGTCTCCACTCCGTCCATCTATCACACTATCCACCAGGATCACACTCACGCTAGCCGAGGAGGAGAGAGGTGGCTGGCCGTGGTCCCTCACCTCAATCAGCAGGTCGTAGGAGCCCTGGGGGTCGCGCTTGGTGAAGACGCGGCGTGCTGTGCGCAGCTCCCCCGTCCGCCAGTCCATGCGGAACATGCCCATCTCGTTGCCACGCAGAATGCTGTAAGAGAGCCGTGCGTTCTCGCCATCATCTGCGTCCATGGCAACAATACGCGTGACCAGGTATCCCGGCTCGGCGGAGCGCGGCAGGTGTTCTTTGGCGGTGCCGTTCTTACCGATAGGGGCTATCACCGACGGCGCGTTGTCATTCTGGTCTACAATAATGACGTTAACGGTGCTGTTGGAGGAGAGGTCTGGGCTCCCGGAGTCTTTGGCCTGTACCATAAAGCTAAACTCTTTCAACTGTTCATAATCGAATGAACGCAGTGCATAAAGGTAACCAGTGTCCTGGTTGATTGACACATAGGTGTCGACCGACATGCCCTGGATGTCACACTCCAATATGGAGTAAGTAATGAGGGCATTCGGACCAACGTCAGGGTCCACGGCGCTCACCGCGTGAATAAAAGCACCTGGTACATTATTCTCCGTCACATACACATCGTAAACTGGCTGCGTAAAGCGGGGTGCATTATCGTTCTCGTCGGAAACATGCACCTTGATGGATTTGCTCGTGGCGAGGGAGGGGAGCCCCTGGTCTTTGGCTACAACGGTGATTGTGTATGAGTCTGCGTTTTCTCTGTCTAATAGTCCATCCGTTACTATGGTGTAGTAGTTTTTAAATGAAGATTTGAGTTTGAAAGGAACGTCACCCAAAATCTCGCAGCTCACCAGCCCGTTGTCGCCCGAGTCCCGGTCGGTGACGCTGAAAAGGGCTATGACGGTGCCCGGGGCGTCCTGTTCGCTCACAGACTCTGTCACCGTGCTGAAACTGATCTCCGGTGTGTTGTCGTTAACGTCGACCAGTTTGACCATGACTTTGCAGTGCGCGGGCACTGCATTTGCTCCCAGGTCTTTAGCCTGGACGTATATCTGGTGTGTACTACTCTCCTCATAGTCCACTTCCCCAGCCACCTCTATTCTCCCCGTCCTGGCATCGATTTTAAAAAGATCCTTTACCCGCGCCGGGTTGTGGTTACTGAATGAATACACGATCTCCCCGTTCTGCCCTTCATCTATATCAGTGGCGTTCAGCTGAATAACCAGAGTTCCCACCGGTGAATTCTCCCGTAGACTCACCGTGTACACCGACTGGTCGAAGATGGGTGCGTTATCGTTGGAATCCAGGACTTTAACGACCAGGAGCGCGGTGCCAGTCCGTTGTGGCACGCCTCCGTCCACTGCCGTGAGCACGTACCGATGCACCGCCTGCTGCTCCCGGTCTAGCGGTTTTTCCAGCACTAGCTCCGCAAACTTGTTCCCGTCGCTCTGTGTCTGAACATCCAGGTAAAAGTAGTTATTGTTCGTTATGGCGTAGGTGCTGAGCGCGTTAGTCCCGACGTCTGGGTCGAAAGCATTCTCCACCGGGAACCGGGTACCCGGGGTGGCACTTTCCGTTATCTCCACAGTGATGTCTGTCTCAGGGAAAGTGGGGGGATTGTCGTTGATATCCATCACCTCGATCTCCACGCGGAAAAGCTCGAGCGGGTTCTCCAGAAACACTTCGAGGTGCAGGTTGCACGGTACTGTCTGCCTGCATATCTCCTCCCGGTCTATTTTCTCCTTCACATAAAGATTCCCGTTCTCCAGGTTCACATCCAAGTAAGGGTTCCGCGAGCTGGGCACAGTCTGGAAGCGGCGGGCGGAAAGTTTGGTGATGTCCAACCCCAAATCCTCCGCGATATTCCCAATGACGGTCCCGTGTTCCTGCTCCTCGGGTACAGAGAAGCGCAGCTGGCACACGGCTCCATCCAGCAAGACCGAGAGAAGGAGCGGTAATAACAAAATCATTTCCACTCCTCTCACTCTTCCTCTCTCAAGTGCACTTGGATATATGTCGGGGGTATTACTCCGATTTCTAACTCGAACTAAGCATTTCCCATCCCAGCTTCGTTTCGCAGGAATAAGGCAGAATCAAAAGCTGCAATAATGAAAATAAAACTACGGCTGCTACCCAAACCCAAATCAGCTATTCCTTCTTTCCCTCTTTGCGTCGTCGTGACAACCGGAAAAAAATCCTGTGTTTGAGTCGTGAGAATCACGGCCATTTGATCCTCGCTTCTTTCAGCAAAAAAAATATTATATATTCAGTCCAGGTTTGTGAATTTTGGCCGAAGCGCCAACATCGCAGCAGGCAGAGGGAGGCAAGACGTGAAGACCATAATACAATCCTCACTCACAGATGGAATCCTCACACGTATAAAGTCCCAACTAAGTGCAATAAAAAATATAAAAACATTCCTTCACGAATGCATAACTCCAGAAAGCACCATTCGAATAAAATCCTAAACCTGAACCCGGATAGCCAGCATGTAAATAAACGACAAAATTGTACTTTCTCTCTCTCGCTCTATAATCTGTGCGGCTGAGCAGCAAGGACAGCGGATGATGCTCTCTGCTCCACTCCTGTAAAGCGAGTGAGGGGAGCGGGGTTGGTTTTGCGCACAGCATCTTTTCTCACCAGCCAATAGTGTCCGTGGACACCCGACGAGGTTACTCCTGATTGGGGCACGGGAATGCCAGCCAGCGCGCACCGTCCCACGGACCTGCCCGGACCCTTCTCTTTACTAACAACACGAGCCATCAAGCGGCGGTGGCGATGGAGCCCCAGCCCCGTGCAACACGAGCATGAAGCCCCAGTCAACCGACACACCGGAGAGAAATAAAATATTTCACATATCCTGTGAATGAAATAGTCAACAAGTGGGCGAAGGGTGGAATGGGAATTTGCAAATCCGTCGACGGGTAACGTCTTGGCACAAACATCGTTTAAGAAGCATAGGCTACCTGTGCATGACAGTTTGAAGTTAAAAGCGCAGCCAGCGAATTTTGAAAGTGAATATTGTAGAAATCGCCTGTTCATCATTGTAATGTGTTGTGCTATTTGTTTCTGCCGTTCAGTTTGTTGAATGAACACGAAGGTAAAGACTAGAGACTATACCCAGGCAAGAAACACCAACCCCGTAGGGAAAGATGGAATGACTGTTTTAAAGGGATTATTTCAATAGCTGCTGTTTAAAATGAAAGCCTCGGTAGAGTGTGTGTGTGTGTGTGTGTGTGTGTGTGTGTGTGTGTGTGTGTGTGTGTGTGTGTGTGTGTGTGTGTGTGTGTGTGTGTGTGTGTGTGTGTGGTATAGACCACAACAGACCGTGACCACAGGTAATACAGCGCTCTATTCCAGTGACGCAAATCTCTACTGATTATCCTTCGGTATTGGCAAGCAAGCACTCGAGCGCAAGAAAGCACGCACACACTATCCAAATAGGCTATCGATGATGATGATGATGATGATGATGAAGCCTATACTAGTCCGTGACTCACACTGACTCATTCATGCCCAGTTCGTCATGTTATGTTGAATGGTCAACGCAACATATGCTTTCCCATTCTCTATCCGTCTATCTGTGATAGGTGACCATAGGATATTGAGTTTTGATGCAGTCAGTAGCTAGGATGTAGTCAGTAGGCTGTCTTCTGTCTTATGATACGTGACCGTTGGTTATTGGTGTAGTAACCTAAAACCAAAGCTTGGGGATGTTGCCAATTCCAACCCGCCGTTATGACTCACGTGCCCTCTGGTGGTCAAAACAAACGGGTTTGAAGATTTCCGAAACTTTTGAATTAACCCAACTTATCGTTGTAAATAATTATGATAGTATGGATCAATATTCTGTTCTGTTGGTGCAGTAAAGACACAATGAAGTAGACATATAATTAACGTAAAACTGTAAAAACTAAAAAATCTGTAAAACGGGAGTAAATTATCAACATGTTTTAATTGCAATCTTCCTTCTTTAGGCACAACGATCATTCGTTTATAAAGAACATACCAAGGCCATACATGCATACAGACTGTATCCCGAATGGCACCATATTCCCGATGTGTAGTGCACTATATTTAACCAGAGTCATATAGGGCCCTGGTCAAAAATAGTGCACTACCCAGAGAATAGGGTGTCTGAATGGAGCATCCCATAATGCCCCATTAATTCATATTCCGTTTAATGTAGCATAGCCAAAACCATACTAATAGCCTTTAGCATGTTAGTACCGCTATCTCCACTGTTTCATCATTAGCCCACTCTCTCCGACCTTAGCAATGAAACGAATTTCATCACTCTAACCTACTTATTTTATTCGTAAGCCATATGGTTTAATAGGCTATGTGCTTGCGTCCCAAATTACACCGTATTCCCTGTATAGTGCACTACCACGAGCCCTGGTCAAAAGGAGAGCATTACGTAGGGTGTAAGGTGCCATTTGGCACGGAGCATCAGTCTATGCAGTGATTTGAAAAGAAAGGAACAAAAAAGGATAAACAGAAAGAGAGGAAGGCTGCAATCTAAGCGTCCTTCCTGACCCACTTATTGGAGTATACAAACAGACAAAACGTCGTTGAGGGTAATTAACATAAGCTTCCGATTCCGTATTTAATAGATAGACACGCAGCAATTACGGGACCGTAATACAAACAGACATGACCATTGTAGACTGGATTTAAGCAATGTGGTGTTTAGATGATTTCGTAACATAACAAGTCTCACAGACAAAACGCTAGAGATACTGCTGGATGAATTACCATACTTGTCTTCTCTGATTCTCTGTGACAAAATCAGACTGGCACTCTAGTAGTGGGATAAGAGCGAGAGAGATAGAGAGAGAGCCTCCTTCTGAAGGAATCTTCCCAACATTCTAGAGACCAAGGTCGCCCCCTAGTGATTACTAGCGGTACTCTGTATAAAATAGGATATTTCTCCGTCTCCTCATAAACGCTGCTCTCAGAACAGTTTTACATATTCCACTCATAATGGTTAAGATACGATCTGATCCTAGATCTGTGATCTCAGAACAGTTTTACATATTCCTCTCATAATGGTTAAGATACGATCTGATCCTAGATCTGTGATCTCAGAACAGTTTTACATATTCCTCTCATAATGGTTAAGATACGATCTGATCCTAGATCTGTGCCTATTAGGCCTACGGACACATGCTTTACCCGGAGACATGATTAAGTAAAAGCCATATCACCCCGGTTATTATCGTTTCAATATGAGAGCGTGTATAATTTAACGGCTCTAAAATGACAAATGCAGACATAGTTTCTGACGGACGGTGTCATAACCGGGTTTGATGGCGATGGCTGATGGTTTTGCGGGTGGCGGGTTTGACGGGGAAAGGACAGAAACGTTGATGAGAGAACGATGGCCTACCGTTAATATTTAATGCAATGAACAAAAAAAAGGCAGTTATGATGTCATTACCAGAGGTAACAGCACGGGAATATATACTTAAGGAGTCCCTGAGCAGACCATAATATTGATATAGGAGCCAACGCCTCAAAACAGTTAGACTGAGTCCTGTTCTACAGGGCAGACTGTAGGGGCTATGCCGTTTTCTGGATGAGCTGAGGGGCAGCACAATATTGGACAGTAGACTTCATGTGAAATAAATGACTTTCATTGACTGTAGTACAGCTCTCTTCACTGCTTGCTTTGCTACATCTAACAAGTTACAACTACATTCCTTGCCAACGATGGAGTTGTAATGATATAGTTGAATTCCATACATTATTGTATTGTATGGTAGACTTATTGTGAAATGGACGGCAAGCTCACCGCGAGCGTAGGGTTACATATTGCATGTTAAAAATCTAGTGAAATAGATGAATGCTTTACATTAGATTCTGTTGACTATGTTGGTATAGAACAAGTGAGAATGACATTTTGGTTAATGTTGTAATGATAGTTGAGTACTGTACCTCTGTCTAGTATGTTATGCATTGTGAAATGAATGGCAGTAGTAGTACTCTCTACACTCTTAGAACAAGAAAACGGTTCCAAAAGAGTTCTTCGTCCGTCCCCACAGGGTAACCCTGTTGGTTCCAGGTAGAACTCTTTTGGGTAGGATTCTACCTGGAACCCATTAGGGTTCTACCTGGAACCAATAGGGTCTACCTGGAACCAATAGGGTCTACCTGGAACCAATTTGGTTCTACCTGGAACCAATAGGTTCTACCTGGAACCAATAGGGTCTACCTGGAACCAATAGGGTCTACCTGGAACCAATTTGGTTCTACCTGGAACCAATAGGTTCTACCTGGAACCAATAGGGTCTACCTGGAACCAATAGGGTCTACCTGGAACCAATAGGGTCTACCTGGAACCAATAAGGTCTACCTGGAACCACAAAGGTTCTTCATTGAGTTCTCCTATGGGTAGAGTCAAAGAACCATTTTCAGTTCAATGGTAGGCCTATACTAGGGTTGAGTAATGAGCAGTATTGTATGGTAGATGCATTGTGAAATGGTCGCCAGTAGTCTTTATGCACTGTATAACGAAGATTAGCAGTAAGTAGTTTTCCCTCTGAGTCTGAGTCTGAGAAAGAGCAGAGAGCCGCTGTGTTTTGCCAGCATGGTGCTGAAGCAGAGCTGTCCAAAAAGCTGAAGCTTTCAGTGTAGCACAACATGACTGCGAGGTACTACACGCACTGTCAAAATACAGCAAATAATGACATAATGCATATGGGCACGCCGTACCACTTATACTGCTACTGTACTGAGAAGACCTGTCCATGGTTCTGAATAGGTACAATATTCTGCTAAGTACTATAGGGCTGTAGTGATAGGAGCTGTCCATGGTTCTGAATAGGTACAGTATTCTGCTCAATACTATAGGGAGGTAGTGAAAGGAGCTGTCCATGTTACTGTAGGGAATGGTACTACAGAGAATGGTACTATATAGAATATTACTATAGAGAATGGTGCTATAGAGAATGGTACTATATAGAATGGTACTATAGAGAATGGTACTATAGAGAATGGTACAGTAGAGAATGGTGCTATAGAGAATGGTACTATATAGAATGGTACTATATAGAATGGTACTATAGAGAATGGTACTATATAGAATAGTACTATAGAGAATGGTGCTATAGAGAATGGTACTGTAGAGAATGGTACTATAGAGAATGCTACTATAGAGGATGGTGCTATAGAGAATGGTACTGTAGAGAATGGTGCTATAGAGAATGGTACTATATAGAATGGAACAGCAGAGATTGGTACTATAGAGAATGGTGCTATAGAGAATGGTACTATAGAGAATGGTGCTATAGAGAATGGTACTATAGAGAATGGTACTATATAGAATGGTACTGTAGACAATGGTGGTATAGAGAATGGTACAATATAGAATGGTACTGTAGAGAATGGTACTGTAGAGAATGGTGTTGTAGAGAATGGTACTATAGAGAATGGTGTTGTAGCGAATGATAGTATAGAGAATGGTACTATATAGGATGGTACTATAGAGAATGGCACTATAGAGAATGGTACTATAGAGAATGGTACTATAGAGAATGGTACTATATAGAATGGTACTGTAGACAATGGTGGTATAGAGAATGGTACAATATAGAATGGTACTATAGAGAATGGCACTATAGAGAATGGTACTATAGAGAATGGTACTATATAGAATGGTGCTATAGATAATGGTACTATAGAGAATGGTACTATAGAGAATGGAACAGCAGAGAATGGTAATATATAGGATGGTACTGTAGAGAATGGTACTGTAGACAATGGTGGTATAGAGAATGGTACAATATAGAATGGTACTGTAGAGAATGGTACAATATAAGATGGTACTATAGAGAATGGTACTGTAGAGAGTGGTACTATAGAGAATGGTACTATAGAGAATGGTGCTATAGAGAATGGTACTGTAGAGAAAGTACTATATAGGATGGTACTGTAGAGAAAGTACTATATAGAATGGTACTGTAGAGAATGGCACTATATAGGATGGTACTATGTAGAATGGTACTGTAGTGAATGGTACTATATAGAATGGTACTCTATAGAATGGTACTGTAGAGAATGGTGCTATAGAGAATGGTACTGTAGAGAAAGTACTATATAGGATGGTACTATGTAGAATGGTACTGTAGTGAATGGTACTATATAGAATGGTACTATATAGAATGGTACTGTAGAGAATGGTACTATATAGAATGGTACTGTAGAGAATGGTACTATATAGAATGGTACTATATAGAATGGTAATATATAGAATGGTACTGTAGAGAATGGTACTATATAGAATGGTGCTGTAGAGAAAGGTACTATATAGAATGGTACTGTAGAGAATGGTACTATATAGAATGGTACTGTAGAGAATGGTACTAAATAGAATGGTACTGTAGAGAATGGTACTATATAGAATGGTACTATATAGAATGGTACTATATAGAAAGGTACTGTAGAGAATGGTACTATATAGAATGGTACTGTAGAGAATGGTACTATATAGAATGGCACTGTAGAGAATGGTACTATATAGAATGGTAGTATATAGAATGGTACTATATAGAATGGTGCTATAGAGAATGGTACTGTTCATGGTGCTGCTATTGGAGGTCATTCATGTTGTTATGTCTCTATATTCAGATCACCATATGTAATAAGGTCATTCATGTTGTTATGGCTCTATATTCAGATCACCATATGTAATAAGGTCATTCATGTTGGTATGTCTCTATATTCAGATCACTTCATCTATTGCACTTGCTCCCCTTCCCTAGCATTGTTTGGCTAAGCGGTATATCTCTACATACCTTAAAACCAGCCTAAGCTCCATTCTAAAAACAGCTCTTCAATTCATCTATTGCAGTTGGTTCCCTTCCCTAGCGTTGTTTGGTTAAGAAGTGATTGCCTGTCACACAAGACAGTAGTGCATCCCATCCTATCCCCTTCCCCTAGCTACTCCCCTGGTATTTCAACAATCTCTGTACTCATATTCTCTTCAGTGGAACTTCTCCTTCTTCCTCTAATGTTATGGCTTCCCCAGAGCTTCAACTAGTATTCCTCATACATTAGAGAGAGAGAGAGAGAGAGAGAGAGAGAGAGAGAGAGAGAGAGAGACCGAAAGAGAGAGAGAGAAAGAGAGACCGAAAGAGAGAGAGAGAAAGAGAGACCGAAAGAGAAAGAGAGAAAGAGAGAGAGAAAGAGAGAAAGAGAGACCGAAAGAGAGAGAGAGAAAGAGAGAGACCGAAAGAGAGAGAGAGAGAGACCGAAAGAGAGAGAGAGAGAGACCGAAAGAGAGAGAGAGAGAGAGAGACCGAAAGAGAGAGAGAGAGAGAGAGAGAGAGACCGAAAGAGAGAGAGAGACCGAAAGAGAGAGAGAGACCGAAAGAGAGAGAGAGAGAGAGAGAGACCGAAAGAGAGAGAGAGACCGAAAGAGAGAGAGAGAAAGAGAGACCGAAAGAGAAAGAGAGAAAGAGAAAGAGAGAAAGAGAGAGAGAGAAAGAGAGAGAGAGACCGAAAGAGAGAGAGAGAGAGACCGAAAGAGAGAGACCGAAAGAGAGAGAGAGAGAGACCGAAAGAGAGAGAGAGAGACCGAAAGAGAGAGAGAGAGAGAGACAGAGAGCAAGAGACAGAGACAGAGAGAGATACAGAGAGCAAGAGAGAGAGAGACAGAGAGAAAAACAGAGACAGATACAGAGAGAGACAGAGAGAGAGAGAGACCGAAAGAGAGAGAGAGACCGAAAGAGAGAGAGAGACCGAAAGAGAGAGAGACCGAAAGAGAGAGAGAGAGAGAGAGAGAGAGAGACCGAAAGAGAGAGAGAGAAAGAGAGACCGAAAGAGAAAGAGAGAAAGAGAGAGAGAGAAAGAGAGAAAGAGAGAGAGAGAAAGAGAGACCGAAAGAGAGAGACCGAAAGAGAGAGAGAGAGAGACCGAAAGAGAGAGACCGAAAGAGAGAGACCGAAAGAGAGAGAGAGAGACCGAAAGAGAGACAGAGAGAGACCGAGAGCAAGAGAGAGATACAAAGAGCAAGAGAGAGAGAGACAGAGAGAAAAACAGAGACAGATACAGAGAGAGACAGAGACAGAGAGAGACCGAAAGAGAGAGAGAGACCGAAAGAGAGAGAGAGACCGAAAGAGAGAGAGACCGAAAGAGAGAGAGAGAGAGAGAGACCGAAAGAGAGAGAGAGAAAGAGAGAAAGAGAGAAAGAGAGAGAGAGAAAGAGAGACCGAAAGAGAGAGAGAGAGACCGAAAGAGAGAGACCGAAAGAGAGAGAGAGAGAGACCGAAAGAGAGAGAGAGAGACCGAAAGAGAGAGAGAGAGACCGAAAGAGAGACAGAGAGAGACCGAGAGCAAGAGAGAGATACAGAGAGCAAGAGAGAGAGAGACAGAGAGAGAGAGAGACAGAGAGAGAGAGAGACAGAGAGAAAAACAGAGACAGATACAGAGAGAGACAGAGACAGAGAGAGAGGGAAAGATAGATAGAGAGACAGAGACAGAGAGAGATACAGAGACATAGAGAGAGAGAGAGAGACAGAGACATAGAGAGAGAGAGAGAGACAGAGAGCAAGAGAGAGTGTCTTCTACATTAGCTGGGGGTGTCTGTGTGTGTGTGTGTGTGTGTGTGTGTTGGTGGATTAGTGTGTGTGTGTGTGTCATATTCTTCTTGGAGTAGTTAACCATCAGAGACCGTCAGGGGTCTGCTTTTAACAGGAGAAGTAGGCAGTTTAATTGACCATGAACACGACGATTCCTCCACCGTGTCTGAGAGCAGAGGGCTGAAGGCGTCTGACACGAGGATGTGTGTGTGTGTGTGTCTGACAGGGGGAGGTGTGTGTGTCTGACAGGGGGAGGTGTGTGTCTGACAGGGGGAGGTGTGTGTGTCTGACAGGGGGAGGTGTGTGTGTCTGACAGGGGGAGGTGTGTGTCTGACAGGGGGAGGTGTGTGTGTCTGACAGGGGGAGGTGTGTGTGTCTGACAGGGGGAGGTGTGTGTGTCTGACAGGGGGAGGTGTGTGTGTGTGATATGAATAAGTCGGGATATCTAACATTAAAACCCATTTCTAGCTGGTACTGATCTCATGTCGTTGTTTCATCCATTAAATAAAAGGTTCTGATGAAAACCAATCCCCCTTTTTCTCTCAAACACACACACAGACACACCCCTCCCTCTCCATCCCCAACCAATTCAATCCAATATTGTTTTGTTACGTGGTCTGCATTACAGCAAGTCATTGATCTCTTGCAGTGTGTGTGTGTGTGTGTGTGTGTGTGTGTGTGTGTGTGTGTGTGTGTGTGTGTGTGTGTGTGTGTGTGTGTGTGTGTGTGTGTGTGTGTGTGTTTGTGTGTGTGTGTGTGTGTGTGTTTGTGTGTTTGTGTGTATGCACCGAGCTCTGAGGGTCTTGTATTCACTCAATTTGTACTGTTTTGTTTGAACCCTATCAAACTTTTACACCTAACTGAACCATTCAGAATGAATGGCTGAACCTTAGAAATGTGACGTTCATGGAGAAACGTCTGATTCTGCAGTGAGAGATACTGTTGTTTAAGAGACCTTATTTACTCTGTGCAGCAGACGTCGTGGGAGTCTCCCCTTTCTACAGTGGGGTCGTATTAGTTACTAGAGTAAACCGTTCGGATGCCACAGACGTTTTTGTGAGAAGACAGATTTTGGGGATGTCTCCTGCTCTAACAAACAGCGCTGTAGCTCTGCAAGTGGATGCGGTGGATTGAGACACAGCAAAACAATGTATTATGTTCTTAGATCGATGCACCGGTGGTTTTTAATAAGGCACCTTATTTGTTTCTGGCTAGCAAACATCTTGAGTGATAATGTCAATTCCATGCCCTTACAAACACTGGACGGTTGTGGTTTTGCTGGAGAAGTGTGTGTATGTGTTTGTGTGTGTGTGTGTGTGTGTGTGCTTGTGTTTTGTGTTGTTGAGGTTTTGTTATATGGTATAAGTCAGGGAGAGAAATGGTTCTGCCTCTCAAATGGCACCCTATTCCATTTACAGTGCACTACTTTAAACCTGGGCCCTCAGAGACAGTAGAGGATATAGGGTTCCATTTGGGATGTAACCGTTGAAAACATTAGAACCGACGGCAGTCAATTAAGGCTGGGTTGTCTGTGTCAACCAAGCGAGGAGAGGCTGCTTGCTGATATTAGAAGTCATTAGGTCCACACCTCCCCAAAGACTGCATGGAGCATGGATAAGACACTGTTACAGTACTGCTGTTAGTGTGTGTGTGTGTGTGTGTGTGTGTGTGTGCTCTGTTGCCACTTCTGCTGTGGTTTGTGTTGTCCAGCTAAAGCTGTGGGACAGTCTCGCCATGGTGTGTGTGTGCGTGCGTGTATGTGTGTGTTTGTGTGCGTTGGTTCGATTGTGTTTGTCTAGCGAAGACTCAGCCAGGTCACCTGTGATACAAGTCAGTACTCAATGTCCATCCACGTCTGAGGACGTCGGGAGATAAAGTGGACACTGGCCACTAGGGGCAGCAGTGAGCGCTGTTACCCTCGGTTAGGTTGGGTTTGTCTAGGCTAGGGTGTTGTGGAAAGGGATGATGGATGGGTGTCTGCCTCTGCCTCTGATTCCAAAGGTTGCCTGTTTTAATTCAGTTAATAAAGAATGTTTTTGTTTTATTAATAAGCCTATCTCAAACCTTAACCATTCGGAGTTAATGCCTAACCTTAACCATTCGGAGTTAATGCCTAACCTTAACCATTCAGAGTTAATGCCTAACCTTAACCATTCGGAGTTAATGCCTAACCTTAACCATTCGGAGTTAATGCCTAACCTTAACCATTCGGAGTTAATGCCTAAACTTAACCATTCGGAGTTAATGCCTAACCTTAACCATTCGGAGTTAATGCCTAACCTTAACCATTCAGAGTTAATGCCTAACCTTAACCATTCAGAGTTAATGCCTAACCTTAACCATTCAGAGTTAATGCCTAACCTTAAGATTTGAGAGTTCATGTCTAACCTTAAGATTTGAGAGTTCATGTCTAACCTTAAGATTTGAGAGTTAATTTCTAACCTTAAGATTTGAGAGTTAATTTCTAACCTTAAGATTTGAGAGTTAATTTCTAACCTTAAGATTTGAGAGTTAATTTCTAAGCTTAAGATTTGAGAGTTAATGTCTAACCTTAACCATTCGGAGTTAATGCCTAACCTTAAGATTTGAGAGTTAATGCCTAACCCAACTTTAATCTTAAACACTTCGAAATGTGATGTTTGCAACATCTTTTAAATTTGACGTTTGAGATACATGGATGAACGTGTTATTCTGACGTGAGACTGTGAGAACTGGTTGTGGAAGACACACACACAAACAAACACACTCACACACACACATACACACACAAACAAACACACTCACACACATACACACAAACAAACACACACACATACACACACAAATACACACACAAATACACACACAAATACACACACACACACACACACACACACACACACACACACACACACACACACACACACACTGGGGTTGTTTTGATGGGACAGTTATTCCATTCATCTGAACAGTGTTGGTACAAATGACCACAGTCTGACTTGGGGAAGAGAAGGGATGGAAATGAGGGATAGAGAGACAGAGGGAAAGAAGGAAGGGATGGGACAGTTTTACTTTTAAAGACTAAGGGTAGATGATGAAATGAAGCGGACATATTGTTAATTTGGTGAGGCGGCGGTCGAATGGAGGGATGGAGGGATAAATGGAGGGAGGAAGGAAGGAAGGAATGATGGATGGATGGATGCATGGAGGGAGGGAGGGAGGTGAAGAAAGTATGGGTAGGATGGATTCTATATAGTGTTTGGGAGCAGTAAAGAAAAGGAACACACACACACACACACACACACACACACACACATCCATGGCTAAATCTCAGTGCCATAGTGAATGTGATGTCGAGTTGGATGTGATGGGGTGTTGATTGTTAATAAGAGGGCTTGTCTCTGCACACACACACACACACACACACACACACACACACACACACACACACACACACACACACACACACACACACACACACACACACACACACACACACACACACACACACACACACACACACACACACACACAGTCCTCCATGCAGTGCTGACAAGACAACAAACCAAGGCTGGACTAATCCACTTCACTCTCCGGTTGTATCTGTCCCAAATGGCACCCTATTCCCTATGTAGAGCACTACTTTAGACCAGGACCTTGTGGAATATGGTCACTATATATAGGGAATAGGGTCACTATATTGGTAATAGGGTCACTATATAGGGAATATGGTCACTATATATAGGGAATAGGGTCACTATATTGGTAATAGGGTCACTATATAGGGAATATGGTCACTATATATAGGGAATAGGGTCACTATATTGGTCACAGGGTCACTATATAAGGAATAGGGTGGACTATATAGGGAATAGGGTGCACTACATAGGGAATATGGTACACTTGTGCCATTTGGGAAACATAGCTTTCTCCTCTTTCCCGCTTCCTGTCAACAAGGGGACAATCTGTCAGCTGTCAGTGGTGTGTGTGTGTGTGTGTGTGTGTGTGTGTGTGTGTGTGTGTGTGTGTGTGTGTGTGTGTGTGTGTGTGTGGTGTGTGTGTGTGTGTGTGTGTGTGTGTGTGTGTGTGTGTGTGTGTGTGAGTGGCGTGAACTTTTAATGAATTACCGGGAGGCAGACTAGGTCAGCGCTACAGCACTTGGCCGCTCCGGCTCACCGTCCGATCAATAGGCTTTAAACACACTGCCTGACAGTGTTCCAAAAAGTACCATATTTCCTACACAGAGCACTGCATAGTGCTCTCATCAAAAGTAGAGCACTATATTGGGAATACGGTGTAATTTGGGACACAAGACACCATTATGTCTAGCTGGCTACCTGTACTGTGGTCAGGGAGAGTTATTAAGGAACTGGGACAGACACCATTATGTCTAGCTGGCTACCTGTACTGTGGTCAGGGAGAGTTATTAAGGAACTGGGACAGACACCATTATGTCTAGCTGGCTACCTGTACTGTGGTCAGGGAGAGTTATTAAGGAACTGGGACAGACACCATTATGTCTAGCTGGCTACCTGTACTGTGGTCAGGGAGAGTTATTAAGGAACTGGGACAGACACCATTATGTCTAGCTGGCTACCTGTACTGTGGTCAGGGAGAGTTATTAAGGAACTGGGACAGACACCATTATGTCTAGCTGGCTACCTGTACTGTGGTCAGGGAGAGTTATTAAGGAACTGGGACAGACACCATTATGTCTAGCTGGCTACCTGTACTGTGGTCAGGGAGAGTTATTAAGGAACTGGGACAGACACCATTATGTCTAGCTGGCTACCTGTACTGTGGTCAGGGAGAGTTATTAAGGAACTGGGACAGATACCATTATGTCTAGCTGGCTACCTGTACTGTGGTCAGGGAGAGTTATTAAGGAACTGGGACAGACACCATTATGTCTAGCTGGCTACCTGTACTGTGGTCAGGGAGAGTTATTAAGGAACTGGGACAGACACCATTATGTCTAGCTGGCTACCTGTACTGTGGTCAGGGAGAGTTATTAAGGAACTGGGACAGACACCATTATGTCTAGCTGGCTACCTGTACTGTGGTCAGGGAGAGTTATTAAGGAACTGGGACAGACACCATTATGTCTAGCTGGCTACCTGTACTGTGGTCAGGGAGAGTTATTAAGGAACTGGGACAGACACCATTATGTCTAGCTGGCTACCTGTACTGTGGTCAGGGAGAGTTATTAAGGAACTGGGACAGACACCATTATGTCTAGCTGGCTACCTGTACTGTGGTCAGGGAGAGTTATTAAGGAACTGGGACAGACACCATTATGTCTAGCTGGCTACCTGTACTGTGGTCAGGGAGGGGCATGTGTTTCTCAAAACAGGTGTGTGTTTGTTGCGTGTGTATTTCTCAATAAATAAAATCAAATTTCAACTGTCACCTTCACATGGTTAACAGATGTTGTTGCCGCTGTAGTGAAATGTCTGTATTTCTAGCTCCGACAGCGCAGTAATGTATAACAAGTAATATCTAACAGTTTCATAACATATACCCAATACACACAAATCTCAGTAAAGGAAAGGTATTAAGAATATATAAATATATGGATGAGCAATGTCAGAGCGGCATAGACTAAGATACAGTAGAATAGAATACAGTATATACATATGGGTGGCAGGAAGCCTAGCAGTTCAGACCATTGGGCCATTAACCAAATGGTTGCTCATTCAAATCCTGGAGCCAAATAGGTGAAAAATATGCCAATGTGCCCTTGAGCAAGGCACTTAACCCTAATTGTTCCCGTAAGTCACTCTGGATAAGAGTGTCTGTTAAATGGCTAAAATGTAAATGCGAGACCTTCATTTCATTACCACTGAATATAAAAAGTAAGAAATGAACTCGAGACACTTCCCGCAACGATGCTCTGAATCTTAAACAGTGATGCTGTGGCGAGACAAGAGAGAGGACTGCATACATAATGAATTGTGGTAAAGCGCACAGCGATTGACTAAATGGAAATATGATACGTATCAGTGATCTATGAAGACACAGGCCTTTACCTTGGCATTGCGTCACTGTCTGATTGGATAAAACTCTTAATTGACAGGCCAGGGGCTGGACCTTAGGCCATATGTCACTGTCTGATTGGATAATACTCCTGATAGACATGCCAATGCCCTAAACGTCTTTCTATATCCTCATAGTTATGCATTCTTTGACTGATGCTTCTTTGCCTTGTTGTCTATATACAACAGACACACACAGAAAAATATACACATATATACACACACACACACACACACACACACACACACACACATACACACACACACACACACACACACACACACACACACACACATATATATATATATACACTGCTCAAAAAAATAAAGGGAACACTAAAATAACACATCCTAGATCTGAATGAATGAAATAATCTTATTAAATACTTTTTTGTTTATATAGTTAAAAGTGCTGACAACAAACTCACACAAAAATAATCAATGGAAATCCAATTTATCAACCCATGGAGGTCTGGATTTGGAGTCACACTCAAAATTAAAGTGAAAAACCACACTACAGGCTGATCCAACTTTGATGTAATGTCCTTAAAACAAGTCAAAACGAGGCTCAGTAGTGTGTGTGGCCTCCACGTGCCTGTATGACCTCCCTACAACACCTGGGCATGCTCCTGATGAGGTGGCGGATGGTCTCCTGAGGGATCTCCTCCCAGGGCGGGCCAGCCCATAGCATCAATGCCTTCCTCTTGCAGGAACTGCTGACACTCCAGCCACATGAGGTCAAGCATTGTCTTGCATTAGGAGGAACCCAGGGCCAACCGCACCAGTATATGGTCTCACAAGGGGTCTGAGGATCTCATCTCGGTACCTAATGGCAGTCAGGCTACCTCTGGCGAGCACATGGAGAGCACAAAGAAATGCCACCCCACACCATGACTGACCCACCGCCAAACCGGTCATGATGGAGGATGTTGCAGGCAGCAGAACGTTCTCCACAGCGTCTCCAGACTCTGTCACGTCTGTCACATGTGCTCAGTGTGAAACTGCTTTCATCTGTGAAGAGCACAGGGCGCCAGTGGCGAATTTGCCAATCTTGGTGTTCTCTGGCAAATGCCAAACGTCCTGCACGGTGTTGGGCTGTAAGCACAACCCACACCTGTGGACGTCGGGCCCTCATACCACCCTCATGGAGTCTGTTTCTGACCGTTTGAGCAGACACATGCACGTTTGTGGCCTGCTGGAGGTCATTTTTCAGGGCTCTGGCAGTGCTCCTCCTGCTCCTCCTTGCACAAAGGCGGAGGTAGCGGTCCTGCTGCTGGGTTGTTGCCCTCCTACGGCCTCCTCCACGTCTCCTGATGTACTGGCCTGTCTCCTGGTAGCGCCTCCATGCTCTGGACACTACGCTGACAGACACAGCAAACCTTCTTGCCTCAGCTCGCATTGATGTGCCATCCTGGATGAGCTGCACTACCTGAATCACTTGTGTGGGTTGTAGACTCCGTCTCATGCTACCACTAGAGTGAAAGCGCCGCCAGCATTCAAAAGTGACCAAAACATCAGCCAGGAAGCATAGGAACTGAGAAGTGGTCTGTGGTCACCACCTGCAGAACCACTCCTTTATTTGGGGTGTCTTGCTAATTGCCTATAATTTCCACCTGTTGTCTATTCCATTTGCACAACAGCATGTGACATTTATTGTCAATCAGTGTTGCTTCCTAAGTGGACAGTTTGATTTCACAGAAGTGTGATTGACTTGGAGTTACATTGTGTTGTTTAAGTGTTCCCTTTATTTTTTTGAGCAGTGTATATATATATATATATATATATATATGAAGTCGGAAGTTTACATATACTTAGGTTGGAGTCATTAAAACTTGTTTTTCAACCACTCCACAAATTTCTTGTTAACAAACTATAGTTTTGGCAAGTCGGTTAGGACATCTACTTCATGCATGACACAAGTCATTTTTCCAACAATTGTTTACAGACATTTCATTTATACAATTATTTACTTATTTCACTTATAATTCACTTTATCAAAATGAATCACAAATGTCTACACTGTATTTCTGATCATTGATATTATTTTAATGGACTAAAAATGGGCTTTTCTTTCAAAAACAAGGACATTTTTAAGTAACACCAAACTTTTGAACGGTAGTGTGTATATATATATATATATATATATATATATATATATATATATATATATATATATACAGGTATCTTTTGTCATGAACTGTATGTCTATATGAACAGTTTATATGACATAGTGTATCTCCTGGAATAGTTGGTAAACATTTAGTCATTTAGTACATGTACGTGCATATATGCAGATAGTGACTGAAACCAGATAGTCCTACTTTCCCTGGCTTCCACAGCTGCTGTTCTGTACATAGTCTGTGTCCCATATGGCACCATATTCCCTATGTAGTGCACTACTTTTAACCTAAACCCTATGGGAGCTAGTGCACTTAATAGAGAATATGGCAGCCTTTAGCTGGCTTGGGGATCATTTGCAGTGAAGGATATACTGTCCTATTGTACTAACGGCAGAGCGTGTTGTTTATGTGTCAATATTGACAACTACAATGTAATGTCTGGGAGTGTGTTTAACTCAGAGCTTCCTGGAGTAGATTCTGAAGGGTCTGTATCACACGTACGCCAGTTCACTGAGGCGAGGCCAACCTTCCCTTAGCCTTCACAGACTGACGGAGCGGACTTAACCCCTCGAGGACTGGATCAGATATCAGATTCACATCTGTTGAACTTCTCCTTTCCCCCACATACACTGCATGACCAAAAGTATGTGGACACCTGCTTGTCAAACATCTAATTCCAAAATCATGGGCATTAATAAGGAGTTGGTCCCCCCTTTGCTGCTATAACAGTCTCCACTGTTCTTGGAAGGCTTTCCACTAGATGTTGGAACATTGCTGTGGGGACTTGCTTCAATTCAACCACAAGAGCATTAGTGAGGTCGGGCACTGATATTGGGGGATTAGGCCTGGCTCGCAGTCGGACTGCTTCATCACTCCAGAGAAAGAATTTCAACTGCTCCAGAGTCCAATGGTGGCGAGCTTTACACTACTCCAGCCGACGCTTGGCATTGCGCATTTTGGTCTTAGACTTGTGTGTGGCTGCTCGGCCATGGAAACCCATTTCAAGAAGTTCCCGATGAACAGTTATTGTGCTGATGTTGCTTCCAGAGACGTTTTGGAACTCGGTAGTGAGTCTTGCAACCGAGGAAAGACAATTGTTTAGCACCCGGCTGAGCCGACGTTGCTCCTAGAGGTTTCCACTTCACAATAACAACACTTACATTTGACCAGGGCAGCTCTAGCACGGCAGAGATGAGTCTCTAGCACACACACACACACACACACACACACACACACACACACACACACACACACACACACACACACACACACACACACACACACACACACACACACACACACACACACACACAGAACAGATTTTACCCGTCAGGCACCTAAAGACAATTACTGTCATCATCATCATCATCATAATTATCATCATCGCTCCTCTGCAAGAGTTGACCACAAGCTTATTTTATCGATTACTCTCACTAGCAATATACTGTAAGTTTTAAGCCATTTCTCTAGGTCTCCCATTTTCCTCCCTCTTACTGTAACTCACGTAGAATAGATTACCCGCAGGCAGGTGATAGCTCCTTTGATTGTCTATGGTTCCCCTCAGGTTGAGTCTCTAACAGGGTATTTTGTTATTTTATTAGGATCCCCATTAGCTGTTGCAAAAGCAGCATCTACTCTTCCTAGGGTCCACACAAAACATGAAACATTACATAATACAGAACATTAATAGATAAGAACAGCTCAAGGACAGAACTATATCAAAAAATAAATTTTACAAAGGCACACGTTGCCTACATATCAGTACATATACACAAACTATGTAGGTCTAATAGGAGAGAGGCGCTGTGCCGTGATGTGTTGCTTTATCTGTTTTTTGAAACCAGGCTTGCTGTTTCTTTGAGCAATATCAGATGGAAGGGAGTTCCATGTAAATATTGCTCTATATAATACTGTACGCTTTCTTGAATTTGTCCTGGATTTGGGGACTGTGAAAAGACCCCTGGTGACATGTCTGGTGGGGTAAGTGTGTGTGTCAGAGCTGTGTGTAAGTTGACTGTGCAAAAAATGTGGGATTTCCAACACATTCATTTTTCTTATAACAAGAGGAAGTGATCCAGTGTCTCTCCTCAACTCTTAACTAAGAGAGACTGGCATGCGTAGTATTTATAGCAGCCCTCTGATTACAGTGAAGAGCAAGACGTGTCACTCTGTTCAGGGCCAGCTGCAGCTTAACTAGGTCTTTCCTTGCAGCACTCGGCCACACGACTGGACAATAATCAAGATAAGATAAAACTGGAACCTGCAGCACTTGCTTTTTGGAGTGTGTTGTCAAAAAAGCAGAGCATCTCTTTATTATGGAATGACCTCTCCCCGTCTTTACAACCATTTAATCTATATGTTCTGACCATGACAGTTTACAATCTAAGAAATGTTGTCTCCTCAACTTGTTCAACAGCCACACCATTCATTACCAGATTCAGCTGAGATCTAGAACTTAGGGAATGATTTGTACCAAATACAATGCTCTTAGTTTTAGTGATGTTCAGGACCAGTTTATTACTGGCCACCCATTCCAGAACAGACTGCAACTCTTCGTTAAGGGTTTCAGTGACTTCATTAGCTGTGGTTGAGGATGCGTATATGGATGAATCATCAGCATACATGGACACACATGCTTTGTTTAATGCCAGTGGCAGGTCATTGATAAATATAGAAAAGAGTAGAGGGCCTAGAGGGCTGCCCTGCAGTACACCACACTTTACATGGTTGACATTAGAGAAGCTTCCATTTAAGAAAACCCTTTGAGTTCTATTAGATAGATAGCTCTGAATCCACAATATGGCAGAGGTTCAAAAGCCATAACACATAATTGTTTTCAGCAACAGGTTATGGTCAATAATATTAAAGGCTGCACTGAAATCTAACAATACAGCTCCCACAATCTTCTTATTATCAATTTATTTCAACCAATCATCAGTAATTTGTGTCAGTGCAGTACATGTTGAGTGCCCTTCTCTATAAGCATGCTGAAAGTCTGTTGTTCATTTGTTTACAGAGAAATAGCCTTGTATTTGGCAAACACCATTTTTTTCAACAGTTTGCTAAGAGCTGGCAGCAAGCTGATAGGTCTGCTGTAAGATTCAGTAAAGGCCACTTTACCACTTTTAGGTAGCGGAATTACTTTGGCTTCCCTCCAGGCCTGTGGACAAAGACTTTTCTCTAGGCTCAGATTAAAGATATGACAGATAGGAGTGGCTTATGGAGTCAGCTACCGTCCTCAGTAGCTTTCCATCTAAGTTGTCAATGCCAGGAGGTTTGTCATTATTGATCAATGACAATAATTTTACCACCTCTCCCACAGTTTTTTTTATGCATTAATACGATGGCTCACTGTTCGCTGTTGGCATTTCCTGCCTAAGTGTGCCCACTTAGCCAATGAAGTAATCATTAAAATAATTGGCAACATTAAATGGTTTTGTGATGAGTAAGCCATCTGATTTGATGAAAGATGGAGTTGAATTTTTAAACTTCATTTTAAAGTACTCCAATGTTTTTTTCAATCATTCTTTATAACATTGATATTGGCTTCATAGTACAGTTTACTCTTCTTTTTGTTGAGTTTAGTGACATCATTTCTCAATTTGCGGTAAGTAAGTCAGTTAGATGTTCAGCCAGACTTATTAGCTACTCCTTTTGCTCCATCTCTTTCAACCATACAATTGTTCAGTTCCTCATCAAACAATGGAGCCATAACAATTCTAACAGTCAGTTTCTTAACAGGTGCATGTTTATCAGTAATTGTGAGAAGCAATTTCATGAATTCATCAGCTGCAGAGTCTGGATGCTCCTCATTAACAAAACAAGTCAGTTAAGAACAAATATTAAAGTTTGATTACATTTTAGGGTAGCTGAGGAGTAAATATACATGTATTTTGACTTGTTAAAATCAAATGTACTTATATATAGCCCTTCTTACATCAGCTGATGTCACAAAGTGCTGTACAGAAACCCAGCCTAAAACCCCAAACAGCAAGCAATGCAGGTGTAGAAGCACGGTGGCTAGGAAAAACTCCCTTGAACGGTCAAAACCTAGGAAGAAACCTAGAGAGGAACCAGGCTATGAGGGGTGGCCAGTCCTCGTGGCCAGTCCTCGGCCAGTCCTGTGCCGGGTGGAGATTATAACAGAACATGGCCAAGATGTTCAAATGTTCATAAATGACCAGCATGGTCAAATAATAATAATCACAGTAGTTGTCGAGGGTGCAACAAGTCAGCACCTCAGGAGTAAAAGTCAGTTGGCTTTTCATAGCCGATCATTGAGAGTATCTCTACCGCTCCTGGTGTCTCTAGAGAGTTGAAAACAGCAGGTCTGGGACAGGTAGCACGTCCGGAGAACAGGTCAGGGTTCCATAGCCACAGGCAGAACAGTTGAAACTGGAGCAGCAGCACGGCCAGGTGGACTGGGGACAGCAAGGAGTCATCATGCCAGGTAGTCCTGAGGCATGGTCCTAGGGCTCAGGTCCTCCGAGAGAGAGAAAGAAAGAAAGAGAGAAAGAAAGAGAAAGAAAGAAAGAGAGAATTAGAGAGAGCATACTTAAATTCACACAGGACACCGGATAAGACAGGAGAAATACTCCAGATATAACAGAGTGACCCTAGCCCCCGACACATAAACTACTGCAGCATAAATACTGGAGGCTGAGACAGGAGGGGTCAGGAGACACTGTGGCCCCATCCGATGATACCACTGGACAGGGACAAACGTATACATTTACATTTTAGTCATTTAACAGACGCTCTTATCCAAAGCAACTTACAGTAGTGAGTGCACACATTTTCATTTCATGTATTTGTTTATTTTTTTTGTACTGGCCCCCCGTGGGAATCGAACCCACAACCCTGGCATTGCACACACCAATGTAGCGTTGCAAACACCATGCTCTACCAACTGAGCCACAGGGAAGACTATCCCAAACAGAATCCCAAACAGGCAGGATATAACCCCACCCACTTTGCCAAAGCACAGCCCCCACACCACTAGAGGGATATCTTCAACCACCAACTTACCACCCTGAGACAAGGCCGAGTATAGCCCACAAAGATCTCCGCCACGGCACAACCCAAGGGGGGGTGCCAACCCAGACAGGAAGACCACGTCAGTGACTCAACCTACTCAAGTGACGCACCCCTCCTCGGGACGGCAAGGAAGAGCACAAGTAAGCCAGTGACTCAGCCCCTGTAATAGGGTTAGAGGCAGAGAATCCCAGTGGAGAGAGGGGAACCGGCCAGGCAGAGACAGCAAGGGCGGTTCGTTGCTCCAGAGCCTTTCCGTTCACCTTCACACTCCTGGGCCAGACTACACTCAATCATATGACCTACTGTAGAGATGAGTCTTCAGTAAAGACTTAAAGGTTGAGACCGAGTCTGCGTCTCTCACATGGGTAGGCAGACCATTCCATAAAAATGGAGCTCTATAGGAGAAAGCCCTGCCTCCAGCTGTTTGCTTAGAAATTCTAGGGACAATTAGGAGGCCTGCGTCTTGTGACCGTAGCTTACGTGTAGGAATGTACGGCAGGACCAAATCGGAAAGATAGGTAGGAGCAAGCCCATGTAATGCTTGTAGGTTAGCAGTAAAACCTTGAAATCAGACCTTGCCTTAACAGGAAGCCAGTGTAGGGGGGCTAGCACTGGAGTAATATGATACATTATTTTGGTTCTAATCAGGATTCTAGCAGCTGTATTTAGCACTAACTGAAGTTTATTTAGTGCTTTATCCGGGTAGCTGGAAAGTAGAGCATTGCAGTAGTCTAACCTAGAAGTAACAAAAGCATGGATACATTTTTCTGCATCATTTTTGGACAGAAAATGTCTGATTTTTGCAATGTTACGTAGATGGAAAAAAGCTGTCCCTGAAACAGTCTTCATATGTTTGTCAAAAGAGAGATCAGGGTCCAGAGTAACGCCGAGGTCCTTCACAGTTTTATTTGAGACGACTGTACAACCATCAAGATTAATTGTCAGATTCAACAGAAGATCTCTTTGTTTCTTGGGACCTAGAACAAGCATATCTGTTTTGTCTGAGTTTAAAAGTAGAACGTTTGCAGCCATCCACTTCCTTATGTCTGAAACACAAGCTTTTAGCGAGGGCAATTTTGGGGCTTCACCATGTTTCATTGAAATGTACAGCTGTGTGTCATCCGCATAGCAGTGAAAGATAACATTATGTTTTCGAATGACATCCCCGAGAGGTAAAATATATAGTGAAAACAATAGTGGTCCTAAAACGGAACCTTGAGGAACACCGAAATTTACAATTGATTTGTCAGAGGACAAACCATTCACAGAGAGAAACTGATACCTTTCCGATAGATAAGATCTAAACCAGGCCAGAACTTAGACCAATTTGGGTTTCCAATCTCTCCAAAAGAATGTAGTGATCGATGGTATCGAAAGCAGCACCAAGGCCTAGGAGCACGAGGACAGATGCAGAGCCTCGGTCTGACGCCATTAAAAGGTCATTTACCACCTTCTCAAGTGCAGTCTCAGTGCTATGATGGGGTGTACAACCAGACTGAAGCATTTCGTATACATTGTTTGTCTTCAGGAAGGCAGTGAGTTGCTGTGCAACAGCTTTTTCAAAATGTTTTGAGAGAAATGGGAGATTCGATATAGGCCGATAGTTTTTTATATTTTCTGGGTCAAGGTTTGGCTTTTTCAAGAGAGGCTTTATTACTGCCACTTTTAGTGAGTTTGGTACACATCCGGTGGATAGAGAGCCATTTATTATGTTCAACATAGCAGGGCCAAGCACAGGAAGCAGCTCTTTCAGAAGTTTAGTTGGAATAGGGTCCAGTATGCAGCTTGAAGGTTTAGAGCCCATGATTATTTTCATCATTGTGTCAAGAGATATAGTACTAAAACACTTGAGTGTCTCCCTTGATCCTAGGTCCTGGCAGAGTTGTGCAGACTTAGGACAACTGAGCTTTGGAGGAATACGCAGATTTAAAGAGGAGTCTGTAATTTGCTTTCTAATGATCATGATCTTTTCCTCAAAGAAGTTCATGAATTTATTACTGCTGAAGTGAAAGCCATCCTCTCTTGGGGAATGCTGCTTTTTAGTTAGCTTTGCGACAGTATCAAAAATAAATTTCGGATTGTTCTTATTTTCTACAATTAAGTTGGAAAAATAGGATGATCGAGCAGCAGTGAGGGCTCTTCGATACTGCACGGTACTGTCTTTCCAAGCTAGTCGGAAGACTTCCAGTTTGGTGTGGCGCCATTTCCGTTCCAATTTTCTGGAAGCTTGCTTCAGAGGTCAGGTATTTTCTGTATACCAGGGAGCTAATTTCTTATGACACATGTTTTTAGTTTTTAGGGGAGCAACTGCATCTAGGGTATTGCGCAAGGTTAAACTGAGTTCCCCAGTTAGGTGGTTAAATGATTTTTGTCCTCTGACGTCTTTGGGTAGGCACAGGGAGTCTGAAAGGGCATCAAGGAATCTTTGGGTTTTCTGAGAATTTATAGCATGACTTTTGATGCTCCTTGGTTGGGGTCTGAGCAGATTATTTGTTGCGATTGCAAACGTAATAAAATGGTGGTCCGATAGTCCAGGATTATGAGGAAAAACATTAAGATCCAAAACATTTATTCCATGGGACAAAACTAGGTCCAGAGTATGACTGTGGCATTGAGTCGGTTCAGAGACATGTTGGACAAAACCCACTGAGTCGATGATGGCTCCGAAAGCCTTTAGGAGTGGGTCTGTGGACTTTTCCATGTGAATATTAAAGTCACCAAAAATGTGAATATTATCTGCTATGACTACAAGGTCCGATAGGAATTCAGGGAACTCAGTGAGGAATGCTGTATATGGTCCAGGAGGCCTGTAAACAGAGGTTAGTTGTATATTTTCGGATTCCTTTCTTTGCCTGTTGAATGAGTGGATTACTCAAATCAATGGCGCCAACTAAAATACTTTTTGATATATAAAGAAGTATTTTATCTAACAAAACAACACTACATGTTATAGCTGGGACCCTTTGGAGGACAAATCAGAGGAAGATTTCAAAAATAAAGTGAATATTTAATCGCTATTTGTGAATTTATGAAACCTGTGCCGGTGGAAAAATATTTTTATGTGGGGCGCCATCCTCAAACAATCTCATGGCATGCTTTCACTGTAATGGCTACTGTAAATCAGACAGTTCAGTTAGATGAACAATAATTTAAACTTTCAACCGATATAAGACACTTGTATGTACTTAAATGTTTAATATCCATAATATTTATGATTATTTATTTGGATTGTGGGCCCTCCAGATTCACCGGAAGTTGTCCCGCTAGCGGGGCGCCTAGCCCAAACAGGTCCTTTAACCTCTCTGGGGTATGTGGGATGTTAGCGTCCCACCCGCGGGACACACTATTCAGCAGCCAGCGAAATAACAGGGCGGCAAATTCAAAACAACAAAAATCTCATAATTCAAATTTCTCCAACATACAACTATTATATGCCATTTTAAAGATACACTTCTCGTTAACCTCTTACATCTAGACATTCCGCTAGCGGAACACCTGCTCCAATATCCAATGATAGGCGTGGCGCGAATGACAAATTCCTCAAAAATACAAAAACTTCAATTTTTCAAACATATGACTATTTCACAGCATTTTAAAGACAAGACTTTCCTTTATCTAACCACACTGTCCGATTTCAAAAAGGCTTTACAGCGAAAGCAAAACATTAGATTATGTCAGCAGAGTACCAAGCCAGAAATAATCAGACACCCATTTTTCAAGCTAGCATATAATGTCACAAAAACCCAGAAGACAGCTAAATGCAGCACTAACCTTTGATGATCTTCATCAGATGACACACCTAGGACATTATGTTATACAATACATGCATGTTTTGTTCAATCAAGTTCATATCTATATCAAAAAACAGCTTTTTACATTAGCATGTGACATTCAGAACTAGCATACCCCCCGCAAACTTCCGGGGAAGCGATAATATTCCGACCGGGAATCTCCTTTTCGGCAAACAGAGGAAAAATCACAAAGACGGGGGGCGGCCAGGGCACGCGCCTAAGCCCACAGTCCCTTGATCGGCCACTTGAGAAAGGCGATAATGTGTTTCAGCCTGGGCCTGGGATGACAACATTCAGGTTTTTCCCGGGCTCTGAGCGCCCATGGAAGACGTAGGAAGTGTCACGTTAGAGCAGAGATCCTTTGTAAAAGATAGAGATGGCAAAGAAGTTCAAGAAATGGTCAGACAAGCCACTTCCTGTAAAGGAATCTCTCAGGTTTTGACCTGCCATTTGAGTTCTGTTATACTCACAGACACCATTCAAACAGTTTTAGAAACTTTTATATACCATAACAGGTTAATCCAACCACATTGTCCGATTTCAAAAAAACTTTACGGCGAAAGCATAACATTAGCCTGTTAGGGCTAGGGGGCAGTATTGACACGGCTGGATAAAAAACGTACCCGATTTAATCTGGTTACTACTCCTGCCCAGTAACTAGAATATGCATATAATTATTGGCTTTGGATAGAAAACACTCCAAAGTTTCTAAAACTGTTTGAATGGTGTCTGTGAGTATAACAGAACTCAAATGGCAGGTCAAAACCTGAGAAGATTCTGTACAGGAAGTACCCTGTCTGACCATTTCTTGGCCTTCTTTGTCATCTCTATCCAAAACAAAGGATCTCTGCTGTTACGTGACACTTCCTACGGCTCCAATGGGCTCTCAGAAGGCGGCAAAAAGCTGAATCGTGGCTTTGCAGGCTCTGGTTGAAAAAAAGTAGCGCGTTTGGATAGTGGCTGGTTACAGTACTGTGAGACTCAGGCGCGTGCCTGCGTCGACCGAATGCTTTGTTTTCTTTCCTCTGTTTACCTAAACGCAGATTCCCGGTCGGGTTATTATCGCTTTTTTACGAAAAAATGGCATAAAAATGGATTTTAAACAGCGGTTGACATGCTTCGAAGTACGGTAATGGAATATTTAGAAATGTTTTGTCACGAATTGCGCCATGCTCGTGACCCTTATTTACACTTCGGATAGTGTCTTGGAACGCACGAACAAAACGCCGCTATTTGGATATAACGATGGATTATTTTGGACCAAACCAACATTTGTTATTGAAGTAGCAGTCCTGGGAGTGCATTCTGACGAAGACAACAAAGGTAATCAAACTTTTGTAATAGTAAATCGGAGTTTGGTCAGGGCTAAACTTGGTCGGTGTCTAAATGGCTAGCCGTGATGGCTGGGCTATCTACTGAGAATATTGCAAAATGTGCTTTCACCGAAAAGCTATTTTAAAATCGGACACCTCGATTGCACAAAGGAGTGCTGTATCTATAATTCTTAAAATAACTGTTATGTTTTTTGTGAATGTTTATCGTGAGTAATTTAGTAAATTCACTGGAGGTTTGCGGGGGGTATGCTAGTTCTGAACGTCACATGCTAATGTAAAAAGCTGTTTTTTGATATAAATATGAACTTGATTGAACAAAACATGCATGTATTGTATAACATAATGTCCTAGGTGTGTCATCTGATGAAGATCATCAAAGGTTAGTGCTGCATTTAGCTGTCTTCTGGGTTTTTGTGACATTATATGCTAGCTTGAAAAATGGGTGTCTGATTATTTCTGGCTGGGTACTCTGCTGACATAATCTAATGTTTTGCTTTCGTTGTAAAGCCTTTTTGAAATCGGACAGTGTGGTTAGATTAATGAGAGTCTTGTCTTTAAAATGCTGTAAAATAGTCATATGTTTGAGAAATTGAAGTAATAGCATTTCTAAGGTATTTGAAAATCGCGCCACTGGATTACACTGGCTGTTGCGTAGGTGGGACGAATTCGTCCCGCCTAGCCCAGAGAGGTTAAATTATGTTAGGACAATGCCGAGACAAGAAAAACCCGACAGCCATTTTCCAAGCAAGGAGAGGCGTCACAAAAAACAGAAATACAGCTAAAATGAATCACTAACCTTTGATGATCTTCATCAGATGGCACTCATAGGACTTCATGTTACACAATACGTGTATGTTTTGCTCGATAAAGTTCATATTTATATCCAAAACCCCCATTTTACTTTGGCGTGTAATGTTCAGAAATGTTTTGCCTCCCAAAACTTCCGGTGAATGAGCACATCAATTTACAGAAATTCTCATCATAAACGTTGATAAAATATTCAACAGTTATTCAAAGAATTATAGATACACTTCTCCTTAATGCAACCGCCGTGTCAGATTTAAAAAAAGCTTTACGGCGAAAGCAAATTTTGCAATGATCTGAGTACAGCGCTCAGATATCAAAACAAGCCATAAAGATACCGGCCATTTTGGAGTCAACAGAAATGACAAAAATTACATTATAAATATTCACTTACCTTTGATGATCTTCATCAGAATGCACTCCCAGGAATCCCAGTTCCACAATAAATGTTTGTGTTGTTCGATAAAGTCCATAATTTATGTCCAAATACCTCCTTTTTGTTTGCGCGTTTAGTCCACTACTCCAAATGCAGGAAGTGCGCGCAAAATGTCACAATGGAAAGTCCAAAAATGTTATATTTATGTTCGTAGAAACATGTCAATCGATGTATAGCATCAACCCTTAGGATGTTTTTATCATAAACCTTCAGTAATATTCCAACCGGACAATTCCAATGTCTTCAAAAAAGAAAAGGAACACAGCTAACTCTTACGTGGGTGCGCGCCTCTGAGCTCATGTCATTTTCTCACTCATCTACTTCCTGGAGCTCTTATTCTCGCCCTATTCACAGTAGAAGCATGAAACAACGTTCTAAAGACTGTTGACATCTAGTGGAAGCCTTAGGAAGTGCAAAATGAACCCTAAGTCACTTTATAGTGTACAGGCAATCACTTGAAAAACTACAACCTCAGATTTCCACACTTCCTGGTTGGATTTTTCTCAGGTTTTTGCCTGCCATATTTGTTCTGTTGTACTCACAGACATCATTCAAACAGTTTTAGAACCTTCGGAGTGTTTTCTATCCAAATTTACTAATAATATGCATATCCCACCTTCTGAGCCTGAGTAGCAGGCAGTTTACTACGGGCACGCCTTTCATCAGGACGTCAAAATACTGCCCCCTACCCTAGAGAAGTTAACAGAATGTGACTGGCAGAACGGGTGATGTATGTGGAGGATGAGGGCTGCAGTAGATATCTTTGATAAGGGGGAGTGAGGCCTCACATCACATACTATATCAAGCATTTCACACATATTATTTAGATATTGACTGTTAGCATTTGCTGGCCTTTAGCAACACCCCAAAAGAAAAGGCTTTAGATGTGCCTAGTGAACCTGCAACCACAACACTTCAATAACACTTGACATAAGATTTTATCTAAACATTACAGGGATATGGTTCTGAATATATACAGCAACACCCCATAAGCATTTCTGTCTCTTCTATAGATGTTATATCCTTGTATTGCTACTGCTGTATAATCAAATTATTTATCTAAGTGAGTTTCAGAAATGGCTAATATATACATTTTATCTGATGTTAGCAAGTTGTTGATTTCATGAACATTATTTCTAAGGCTACATACAGTTGAAGACGGAAGTTTACATAGACCTTAACCAAATACATTTAAACTCAGTTTTTCTATCTTTGTAAAAAGTCCCTGTCTTTGGTCAGTTAGTATCACCACTTTTATTTTAAGAATGTGAAATGTCAGAATAATAGTAGAGAGAATGATTTATTTCAGATTTTATTTCTTTCATCACATTCCTAGTGGGTCAGAAGTTTACATACACTCAATTAGTATTTGGTAGCATTTCCTTTAAATTGTTTAACTTGGGTCAAACATTTCAGGTAGCCTTCCACAAGCTTCCCACAATAAGTTGGGTGAATTTTGGCCCATTCCTCCTGACAGAGCTGGTGTAACTGAGTCAGGTTTTTAGGCCTCCTTGCTCGCACACACTTTCTCAGTTCTGCACACACTTTTTCTATAGGATTGAGGTCAAGGCTTTGTGATGGTCACACATCATTTTCCCTCCTCATGATGCCATCTATTTTGTGAATTGCACCAGTCCCTCCTGCAGCAAAGCACCCCCACAACATTATACTGCCACCCCCGTGCTTCACGATATAGGACTTGTTTTACTGTAGATATAGATACTTTTGTACCTGTGTCCTCCAGCATCTTCCTTTGCTGTTTTTCTGGGATTGATTTGCACTTTTCGCACCAAAGTATGTTCATCTCTAGGAGACAGAACGCGTCTCCTTCCTGAGCGGTATGATGGCTGCGTGGTCCCATGGTATTTAACATTGCGTACAATTTTTTGTACAGATGAACGTGGTACCTTCAGGTGTTTGGAAATTGCTCTCAAGGATGAAGCAGACTTGTGGAGGTCTACAATTGTTTTCTGAAGTCTTGGCTGATTACTTTTGATTTTCCCGTGATGTCAAGCACGGGAAAAGAGGCACTGAGTTTGAAGGTAGGCCTTGAAATACATCCACAGGTACACCTCCAATTGACTCAAATGATGTCAATTAGCCTATCAGAAAAAATCTTTTTCTGGAATTTTCCAAGCTATTTAAAGTCACAGTCGACTTAGTTTATGTTAACTTCTGACCCACTGGAATTGTGATACAGTGAATTATAAGTGAAATAATCTGTCTGTAAACAATTGTTGGAAAAATCACTTGTGTCATGCACAAAGTAGATGTCCTAACCGACTTGCCTAAACTATAGTTTGTTAACAAGAAATTTGTGGAGTGGTCAAAAAAAAAGTTTTAATGACTCCAACCTAAGTATATGTAAACTTCCGACTTCACCTGTATATTTATACGGGCTATTTACCTTTCCTAGGTAGCTTATCAGCAGCAGACATAATATGGAAAAGAGCAAACAAAGCAAGAAATATAAATTCAGCAGTCCATTAATCAATTGGTGTTTGTGTGTGTGCTGCAGGGTTGAAGCTACTAACCAATAGGTTTGGCTCTCTCATCCCTTCCAGGCTTCCTGAGAGGAAGGGTGGACAATGAGCCTGTCATAGTGGATGTAAGCAATGTCCCCACACTCTCTGTTAGCTTTCATGGCTGAGATAAGTTATTTCCTCTTTCGGAGCACAGCTTCAGGATAGTCCTCGTTGAGGAAGATATACGTTCCTCTCATGTTCTTGGCTCTTTCCAGAACAGCTACCTTGTCCTTGGTTCTCGGGAACTCAACCACTGTCAGCCTGGGCCTGTCACCTGGGCATGTCAGCCTGGGCCTGTCACCTGGGCCTGTCACCTGGGCCTGTCAGCCTGGGCCTGTCACCTGGGCCTGTCACCTGGGCCTGTCAGCCTGGGCCTGTCACCTGGGCCTGTCAGCCTGGGCCTGTCACCTGGGCCTGTCACCTGGGCCTGTCAGCCTGGGCCTGTCACCTGGGCCTGTCACCTGGGCCTGTCACCTGGGCCTGTCAGCCTGGGCCTGTCACCTGGGCCTGTCACCTGGGCCTGTCAGCCTGGGCCTGTCACCTGGGCCTGTCACCTGGGCCGGTGGTGTGTTTTCTAGTACTGTGGACGCGCTCCACCTCAATCTTCCTGTGGTCCCTATCATCAATTTCTCAGAGATCATTTCCCTCACTTTGTCCTCAGACTCCGTCCAGGTCTTGATTGTCCCTCTAGTCTGATTTATCCAGAATTGTTATCATGGATTCACACACAGAACTGATGTCCTCTCTCAATGACTTATAGATTGCTGTCATCTTGCCATTCTCCTGTTTCAACTCAGCGAGCTGACCCTGGGAGAACTGCAAGCTGTTTTGGTCAGGTCGTCCATTATTTTATTAGTTGAATCCACCAGTATTTGGACAAAACACTTGAATCTATTTTCTCGATGTTCTAACAACTGCTTGTAGAACTATTTTTGTTTGTTTAAAAGATCCTTCACCAGTGATAGGGAGACACCACTGTCCTCAACGGTACTCCCGCCGGCTTTAGTATTTTTCATGGTAGCTAGCAACGTAGGTTAAGCTGTTACTCCTTGCAGTTCCAGAAAGGGCAGGTCACAGGGAAGATTAAAAACAACAAACAGCAGGGATCGAGACAGCTACAAACCCGGGACAATCCACCTTCCCAGCCACAATGGCTAACCACGTCATGGGCTGCATTCAAGCCCTCATGAAACCCAGCTAGCTTTATAGGCAGTTAGCCAGCAGCTAGACTAACTGCTACGCCAAATAGCTCCTGAGACCCAGCCTTGGTCGGCAAGATCACTGGACAGAGAGTAGCAACTGATGCCAACTGCGTCGCGGGATCCAAACCAAAAAGTTAGCTAGCTACTCTAAGACACTTTCTAATATACTTTTAAAACAACAAACTTTCCAAAACAACAAACTGAGCTCTCCCTCATTCTGTGTTCAACAGGAAGTGACAGGGTAATGTAGAACCTACCAAAGAACTATTGGCCAACAACAAATCCAATCCTAGACAACTTACTGGACAAAAATAAAGGGTGATGGCTCTATGGCACCGTTGTCAAACTCATTCCATGGAGTCCCGAGTGTCTGCAGGTTCTGTCCTCCCTTGTACTTCATTTATCACAACTCAGGATAAGACCCAGATGCAGACAGTTCAAATAACAAACGTTTATTATAAAACAGGGGGCAGGCAAATGACAGGTCAAGGGCAGGCAGAGGTCAGTATTCCAGGGCAGTGTCAAAAAGGTACAGAACGGCAGGCAGGCTCAGGGCAGGCAGAATGATCAAAACCGGGATAACTAGAAAACAGGGGCACAAGAAAACAGGAGTCCAAAAAACACGCTGGTAGGCTTGACAAGACAAACTGGCAACAGACAAATAGAGAACACAGGTAAAAATGCACAGGGGATAATGGGGAAGATGGGTGACACCTGGAGCGGGGTGGAGACAAGCACAAAGACAGGTGAAACAGATCAGGGTGTGACATGATTGATGAATTAAATTCACTAATTAGTAAGGAACTCCTCTCACCTGGTTGTCTAGGTCTAAATTGAAAGGAAAAAAACAAAACCCGCTAACACTCTGCCTTCCATGAAATGAGTTTGACACCCCTGCTCTATGGTTTTCCCTCAGGTTGAGTCTCTAACAGGGTAATAGCTCTATGGTTCCCCTCAGATTGAGTCTCTAACAGGGTGATGGCTCAGCTTGAGTCTCTAACAGGGTGATGGCTCTATGGTTCCCCCTAGGCATGAGTCTCTAACAGGGTGATGGCTCAGATTGAGACTCTAACAGAGTGATAACTCTATCGTTCCCCTCAGGTTGAGTCTCTAACAGGGTGAATGCTCTATGGTTCCCCTCAGGTTGAGACTCTAACAGGGTGATGGCTCAGGTTGAGTCTCTAACAGAGTGAAAGATATATGGTTCCCCACAGGTTGAGTCTCTAACAGGGTGATGGCTCAGGTTGAGTCTCTAACAGGGTGAAAGATATATGGTTCCCCACAGGTTGAGTCTCTAACAGGGTGATGGCTCAGGTTGAGTCTCTAACAGGGTGAAAGATATATGGTTTCCTTCAGGTTGAATCTCTAACAGGGTGAAAGATATATGGTTTCCTTCAGGTTGAGTCAATAACAGGGGGTTGGCTCTATGGTTTCCCCTCAGTTTGAATCTCTAACAGGGTGATGGCTCTATGGTTCTCCTCTGGTTGAGTCTCTAACAGGGTGATATATCTATGGTTTCCCTCAGGTTGAGTCTCTAACAGGGTGATGGCTCTATGGTTTCTGCTTAGTTATGAGTCTCTAACAGGGTGATGGCTCGGGATGAGTCTCCAACAGGGTGATAGCTCTATGGTTCCCCTCAGGAATTGAAAGCTAAATTCATTGTCTCGTAAAAAGCTGAGGGATAGGCCTGGAGAAATGTTGCCTCTGTCAAATTCATAGACAGATCTATGGATGCTATGACTGACCAGTCATGATATCAACATTTTAGCTTTAACCATGTTTTGAGGATATAAAATGTTTGTTTACATTTCAATTGTTTATAAACAACCTTATTTTTTGGGTTCTGAATTGGTATGACAGTTAAACTAAACTCATGAGGCATTTATAAGTTATATTCTTCAAGAATCAGTGGTTATATATCAATCATTTATAGGCATGAGGACTGCAGATGTGGCCAGGTCAATTAATTGCAGTGTCCGTACTGTGATATCCTGACTACACTGCTCGAGTCGCGTGTGCGAGCGTTGCAAAATAAATGTAGAAATCAATGTTATTCAATATTTGCACCCACACTGCTCGCGTGCGCCAACGAGCGTCTGCGTTGCCAAGGGCTAAAATAGAAGTCATTCCTATTTCTGACGCAGATCGTGCTGCAAGTCCTGCCTCTCCCATCTCCTCATTGGTTTATAGAAGCAGGTACCCACGTGCCATCTTCCTGTTTGGTTATACCCACGTGGGTGATTGAAAGACAAACTGTGTTGCCAGTCGTCATGGTAGTACTATGAAAGTTTAGATGCCAATCACCATATAAGTTCAAAGATGAAAAAGCCTGGAAGGAGGAGAGATGACTAGAAACGATTCGGTTGACCGTTTTATGTGTGGATTAATTGTCAGAGTAGAGGACCTTGTGCATTTCAGGTAAAATAACAACTCAATGTTTATATCCCAGGACAAATTAGCTAGCAACAGCAAACTAGCAAAAGAGGACAAATTAGCTAGCAAGTGCAAGCTAACTAGCTAAATTGCCATAAATGTTCAATGCTTTTCGACCTGTCCCCAAATTAATGTAATTGGTTCAGAGTTTGTTTTGATATTTTAACCTGCGTGTCGTTATCGCGTTTGGTGTAGGGGGACAAAATAAATGTATGCACGATGGCGCACGCGCACAGCCGGTTTGGGTTCCGTGTGAGACGCCTAAGACAGCGCTACAAGGAGACAGGACAGACAGCTGATTGTCCTCACAGTGGCAGACCACATGTAACAACACTTGCGGGACAGGTACAGGATGGCAACAAAAATTGCCCAAGTTACACCAGGAACGCACAATCCCTTCATCAGTGCTCAGACTGTCCACAATAGACAGAGAGGCTGGACTGAGGGCTTTTAGGCCTGTTGTAAGGCAGGTTCTCATCAGACTTCACTGGCAACAATGTCGCCTATGGGCACAAACCCACCGTCGCTGGAACAGACAGGACTGGCAAAAAGTGCTCTTAACTGATGAGTCGCGGATTTGTCCCACCAGGGGTGATGGTCAAATTTGCGTTTATCGTCGAAGGAATGAGCGTTACACCAAGGCCTGTACTCTGGAGCAGGATTGATTTGGAGGTGGAGGGTCTGTCATGGTCTGGGGCGATGTGTCACAGCATCACCGGACTGAGCTTGTTGTCATTGCAGGCAATCTCAACGCTGTGCGTTACAGGGAAGACATCTTCCTCCCTCATGTGGTATCCTTCCTGCAGGCTCATCCTGACATGACCTTCCAGCATGACAATGCCACCAGCCATACTGCTCGTTCTGTGCGTGATTTCCTGCAGGACAGGAATGTCAGTGTTCTGCCATGGCCAGCGAAGAGCCCGGATCTCAATCCCATTGAGCACGTCTTGGACCTGTTGGATCTTAGGGTGAGGGCTAGGGCCATTCCCCCCAGAAATGTCCGGGAACTTGCAGATGCCTTAGTGGAAGAGTGGGGTAACATCTCACAGCAAGAACTGGCAAATCTGGTGCAGTCCATGAAGAGGAGATGCATTGAGGTACTTAATACAGCTGGTGGCCACACCAGATACTGACTGTTTCTTTTGATTTTGACCCCCCCCCCTTTGTTCAGGGACACATTATCCCATTTCTGTTAGTCACATTTCTGTGGAACTTGTTCAGTTTATGTCTCAGTTGTTGAATCTTATGTCCATACAAATATTTACACGTTAAGTTTGCTGAAAACAAACGCTGTTTGTCAAAAATGTATGTAACAATTAAGGAATCTAGGTCTTCTGCTTCTGATTGACGGTGGAGTAGCCACCTTTAATGAGGGGTGTATTTGAATAGGTGGCGCCGGTGTGTGCTAGCCTGGTTACATATCTGGTTGTAATGCCAAATAGGGAATATAACCTGTGTTTACACTGACTGCCCAATTATTACATTTTCCAAATTATTGGAAAAATATCATAATTGGGTTGCTTGTGTTACCACAGCCATACGACACAAACAGATCTGGGACCAGACTAGCTGTGTGATTGTTAGCATGTGTGTGTGTGTCTGTATGCATTTTAGCAGGCTCCAGCAGAGGAGCAATCAGCCATGTATAATAAGCATTATTATGTATTAACGTTAGCTATACTACCTGTGAATGTATTAGCATTAGCTACACTACCTATGAATGTATTAGCATTAGCTACACTACCTGGGAATGTATTAGCGTTCGCTACACTACCTCGGAATGTATTAGCATTAGCTACACTACCTGTGAATGTACCAGAGTTAGCTACACTACCTGGGAATGTATTAGAGTTAGCTACACTATCTGTGAATATATTGACGTTAGCTACACTACCTGTGAATGTATTAGCTACAATTCCTGTGAATGTGTTAGAGTTAGCTACATCACCTTGGAATGTATTAGCATTAGCTTCGCTATCTGCGAATGTCTTAGCGTTAGCTACAGTTCCTATGAATGTTTTAGCATTAGCTTCACTATCTGTGAATGTATTAGTGTTCCTACACTACCTGAGAATGTTTTAGCATTAGCTACACTACCTGTGAATGTATTAGCGCCACTTTAGCCACATATTCAGAGAATATGTGACCAATGAGAATACGTATTTAGCCAAAGCATTGCTTCAACACAATCTCTAAAGAAACTGCCATACCTGGCCGTAACTGCAACGATAGAGATATGGCATGGCTGGCCCTTTTAAGAATGCTGTGTGGGGCCGTCTCTGGTGCCGTCAGGATTATTGAGTGTGTTGCCTTTTAATTACGGCATATCTTGCCGTATGTTAGATGTCAGTCAAATTGCCTAAAAGTGAAAACAAAACTGCATTAAAGCCCAAAGGACTATGTTATCTTAAAGTTGATTGACAGAGAGAACAGAAAAATACTTCACTTAACTACATTTTTTTCTCCTCAGTTTGACAGCATTCATTCCTTTTTTTTCATTGTTGTTGTTGCTCGATTGCATTAACAGATACATCAGCAGATCTGGTTGTAATGCCTAAAATAGGCAACATAGCCTGTGTTTACACAGGAAGCCCAATTCTGATACTTTCAACAGTTATTGGCAAAAGAGCTGATCTGTTTAGTCAAAAGTCCATTTAGGGGAAAAATATCAGAATTGGGCTTGTTGTGTAAATGCAACCTATTACACAGACCAAACAGATCTGGGACCAGTATAGCAGTCTGCTTGTTAGGCTGCCCAATTCTGATATTTTTCCCAATGATTGGCAAATGGGCTGATCTGATTGGTCAAAAGAGTTGCTCTGATTAGTCAAATACCAATGAGTGGAAAAAGATCTGAATTTGACTGCCTGTGTATATGCAGCCTTAGTGTGTGTGTGTGTGTGTGTGTGTGTGTGTGTGTGTGTGTGTGTGTGTGTGTGTGTGTGTGTGTGTGTGTGTGTGTGTGTGTGTGTGTGTGTGTGTGTGTGTGTGTGTGTGTGTGTGTGTGTGTGTGTGTGTGTGTGTGTGTGTGTGTGCCTGTCTGTAAGCTTGTTAGTATGAATAGATAACAGAGGGACGTATGACAGGCTCCATCAGAGGAGCAATCAGCCATGTAGAAGAACCATTATTACTGCCACCTGCTTCCCTACAGTACCTGGGAATGTATTAGCATTAGCTACACTATCTGTGAATGTATTAGCCTTAGCTACACTACCTGTGAATGTATTAGTGTTAGCTACACTACCTGTGAATGTATTAGCCTTAGCTACACTACCTGTGAATGTACTAGAGTTAGCTACACTATCTGTGAATGTATTAGAGTTCAGAGAATATGTGACCAACGAGAATCCGTATTTAGCCAAAGCATTGCTTCAACACAATCTCCAAAGAAACTGCCATACCTGGCCGTAACTGCAACGATAGAGATATGGCATGGCTGGCCCTTTTAAGAATGCTGTGTGGGGCCGTCTCTGGTGCCGTCAGGATTATTGAGTGTGTTGCCTTTTATTACATCATATCTTGCCGTATGTTAGATGTCAGTCAAACTGCCTAAAAGTGAAAACGAAACATCATTAAGGCCCAAAGGACTATGTTATCTTAAAGTGGATCAATAGAGAGAACAATAAAATAATTCACTGAACTGAATCATATTCTCCTCACAGAACTGAATCATATTGTCCTCACTGAACTGAATCATATTCTCCTCACAGAACTGAATCAAATTCTGCTCACAGAACTGAATCAAATTCTCCTTACTGAACTGAATCATATTCTACTCACTGAACTGAATCATATTCTCCTCACTGAACTGAATCATATTCTCCTTACTGAACTGAATCATATTCTACTGACTGAACTGAATCATATTCTCCTCACTGAACTGAATCATATCCTCCTCACTGAACTGAATCATATTCTCCTTACTGAACTGAATTATATTCTACTCACTGAACTGAATCATATTCTCCTCACTGAACTGAATCATATCCTCCTCACTGAACTGAATCATATTCTCCTCACTGAACTGAATCATATCCTCCTCGCTGAACTGAATCATATCCTCCTCACTGAACTGAATCATATTCTCCTCACAGAACTGAATCATATTCTCCTCACTGAACTGAATCATATGCTCCTCACTGAACTGAATCATATCCTCCTCACTGAACTGAATCATATTCTCCACACTGAACTGAATCATATCCTCCTCACTGAACTGAATCATATCCTCCTCACTGAACTGAATCATATCCTCCTCACTGAACTGAATCATATCCTCCTCACTGAACTGAATCATATTCTCCTCACTGAACTCCTCACTTCAACGGCATTCATTCCTTTTGTATTCCTTCCTTTAGTCTTTTTTCTTTCTGAGCAGAAAGTGATGCATTGTTGCTCAATTGCAAAAGCAGATACATCAATTCAAATTAACGTTGTCGCCACTCTCTTCCCCTACTCCTTCTCTTTCCCTCACTCTCTCTTTCTTTTTCATCTGCGACAGATGTCCACTTGATAGCTACAGTGTCTCTCGTCATGGTTGAGTGTGTGTGTGTGTGTGTGTGTGTGAGTGGTTGTTGAGTGAGTAACGTAGCTCCTTCACTGTCAGTTTGAATACTCATTATCAAGCGTAATATCAACAATCTCTGCAGATGACACTTGTCTTTTTACCACGAAAGCTGTTGAAATTATTTCACCAATTACTCTGATTGACGACTGTACAAATCAGTCGTAAAACATTTACGAATCAGATAATGTGTTGAATATTTCAGCTTGAAGTCTAAACTAATTACAATTATAAACTGGGTGGTTGGAGCTCTGAATGCTGATTGGCTGACAGACGTGGTATATCAGACCGTAAACGACAGGAAAAATATTTTTACTGCTCTAATTACGTTGGTAACCAGTTTATAATAGCACCTCAGGGGTATGTGGTATATTGCCAATATGCTACAGCTAAGGGCTGTGTCCAGGCACGCCGTGTTGTGTCGTGATTGAGAACAGCCTTTCGCCGTGGTATATTGGTCATATACCACACCTCCTCGGGCCTTATTGATTAATTATAATTCCATTGAATTATACTATGAGTGACATGAGAAGGATAAAGTAGTCTAGATCAGTAGAACAGTCTTTGTCATGTGGTGAGAAGATATTACATTCATTGGTCAAGTTATCATCGCCCACTGCCTCCCTTTTTGACATCACAATACTCCATTATTTGGCTCCATTTAATTCAGATTTTTTCCAGTAATTGATTTCCATGTAGACCACGGTTTTCCAGCTCCAGACCCAAATGAGCAATTGACCGTCCTCCCGTGACCGAAGTCGTCCTCCAACGACCCAGATTAAGAAGAAATAGTTTGTGACCCACCTTTCTCATTCCCCAGGGCCCTCTTTGGGTCCCGACCCATAGTTTAAGAAACCATGATCTAGACACATTATATCCAGCTATGCAGGTCTACAGTAGCAAGGCAATGTCTTGAGAATCAATGGCCTACAGCCTGAGTTGTCCCTGTAGTGAGCTACATACTGTTATTAAGTAATGGCTCAGGCACCTCAGGAGATGGGTGACGTGGCATTGCATTCATTTGGACTTACATTCAACTCAGTTTCCCTGTGCAAGCTACATGTTCCTTATAAATAGCTTCCAATGTAAGTTATTTTATTCAACAGTATGGGACTGGGTGGCCAAGTGACATTCAATGAATTAGTGAAGATTTCAGCAGAAAAAGTCCATGACTTATGGTTACTGGTGATTCTCTGGTTCTCATCCTTTGTATTTTTCTAAACCTGTAGTGTAGGTGTGCCTTGGTATTGTGGCTTGGACTACAGGGTAAGACAGGAGTGAAAAACACACACACCCTCTCGCCATTCTGACAGGACCTCAGAATAGAATACAAGAACAAGCTGTTCTTTTTCGGGGGTCAAACTCCTTGGTTATGTGAGGAGAGAGCAGGAAAAAGAGAGAAGGTGTGTGTGTGTGTGTGTGTGGACATGCGTTTGACAGAGTGAGAATGGTTTAAAATATGCACACACTCCATTTCCACGCATGGTTACATGCCGAGGCCTCTGTGAGTCTGATGTGAAGGACACAGCTCTGCTGAGGACGCGCCTTGTACAGTACTGTACACTCGTTCATTTCTCTTTCTCTCTCTCCTTTTCTCTCTCCTTTTCTCTCTCTCTTTCTCTCTCTCCCTCCCTTTTCTCTCTCTCTCTCTCTCTCTCTCTCTCTCTCTCTCTCTCTCTCTCTCTCTCTCTCTCTCTCTCTCTCACTCATGCTCTCTCTCACTCTCATGCTCTCTCTCTCCATCTCTCTCTCTCCATCTCTCTCTCTCCATCTCTTTCTTTCTCTCTCTCTCTCTCTCTCTCTCTCTCACTCATGCTCTCTCTCACTCTCATGCTCTCTCTCTCCATCTCTCTCTCTCCATCTCTCTCTCTCCATCTCTTTCTTTCTCTCTCTCTCTCTCTCTCATGCTCTCTCTCTCTCTCTATCGCTCTCTCTCCATCTCTTTCTTTCTCTCTCTCTCTGTCTCTCTCTGTCTCTCTCTGTGTATTTTGTCCAATGCTTTTATGAAAACACTTCCATGAAAGGTGGAATGAAATGCCGTCTTTTCCACCTTTCTTTTACATTCTCAACTAATCCAAGTGAAGGATGGGGAATACTGTGGAAACGGCAGAGAGAAGAGTGGGAGGGGAACAGAGAGAAGAGGAGGAGGGAGGTGGAGGAAAAGAGAGACACATTCATATTCATTATTGTGAATGATGGATTGCCTTTCAATTCTGACAGCAATCTAAAAACATGACAATGTTTAAGTTCATTGTATAGGCCAGTTGATGAATGAGTTCTGCTGTGCTAGAAGGCCATTGAGCTTTTAGAAGTCTGTGCAACAATGAATGGTTATTTTTGACCCCAATTACCAGTTAATTGACTGTGGTGTGGCTACTGTGGCGTGGCTACTGTACAGCATGTACCATAACTGATTTATCGTGTGGCTGAGTCCCCTCTCTGTGTCGCAAATGGAACTCTATTCCATACATAGTGCATTACTTTTGACCTGAGCCCTGTGGGCCCTATGGGCCCTTGTCAAAAGTAGTGCACTACGTAGGGAATAAGGAACCATTTGGAACAAACCATTGACTGGTCCTTGAGATTAACAATGATAATAATAAATAATAATAATGAAAATGAAAGTGCCTTTCAAAAAAAACTAAGAAAGCTGCCATGTACAGGAAGGAATTATTCAGGAAATGGATCTATTCAAATCATTGTCACACCCTGACCATAGAGAGCCTTTTTATTCTCTATTTTGGTTAGGTCGGGGTGTGACTAGGGTGGATAATCTAGGTTGTCTATTTCTATGTTGGCCTGGTATGGTTCCCAATCAGAGGCAGCTGTTTTTCGTTGTCTCTGATTGGGGATTATATTTAGGCAGCCATTTCCCCACTGTGTTTTGTGGGATCTTGTTTTTGTGTAGTTGCCTGTGAGCACTTCACTTGCATCACGTTTCGGTTGTTCGTTTATTGTTTTGTTTTTTGCTGAAGTTTCACTTTATAATGAAGATGTGGAACGCTACGTACGCTGCGCCTTGGTCCAGTTCTTACGACGATCGTGACAATCATTCTTGTGATCCATGCAGTAGAAGTACTTTATTTCTAGGCTGTTAGTAGTAGTTAATAGTATTACTATTTCATCAGATTAAATCAAAGTTGATTTGTCATTATGCACAGGATACTTGTATACACGGTTGAATTAAATTCTTACTCACAAACTCTGATTGCAGTCTAACTTGCGTGTAATGTTGGCCTTCTCCCGTAGACCAGTGACCAGTGAAATAATATATGAACAACAGTGTGGTACCAAAGGTAAATATATCATTAGAATAACTACCAGCTACAACACTAGCACCAACCACAGGATTAGTATCTGTTGCTGTGTATCGCTTGTTGTACACAGAAAGTTACATCCAAACATCTCTCACCAGCCCTCACAGTTAAACAAGCATTCTGTTGGTTGCCAGTTTGTCCGTTGTTATTTGAACTCTAGAGGAAGGATCCAAACAGCCAGAATATAATGAAACCAACTGTGATGTAGCTGCATTATTTGCCTCTGTCGCCCTGGTACACAACATCCCCTATTGGGTTGCTACAGCGCTGCGCTGTAAACACACACATGCTGTGAAGGAGTGCTGTGGATATCGAGGTTGCTCTCTTTCTGATCACCACAGGAAGCTGTTGTGATCTCCACCACTGAGACAAACAGACCCAAACAGGCCTTGTTTGGACTTGCCTTTGCTGTGATCAGGGTTCTGTGTTCCCTTGGAGCGTCACAGCAACGGTTGTGTGTGTGTCGCACCAACGCTAAAACCACCAGATCTACATAACAAACTGCCTAACTCAATGTGTCCCTAATTGTTGAGATACATCAATGTCCCCGACTGCTAGGATTATTAGTCAGTAAACAGTAAACAGTCATCAATGTCCCCTACTGCTAGGATTATTAGTCAGTAAACAGTAAACAGTCATCAATGTCCCCTACTGCTAGGATTATTAGTCAGTAAACAGTAAACAGTCATCAATGTCCCCTACTGCTAGGATTATTAGTCAGTAAACAGTCATCAATGTCCCCTACTGCTAGGATTATTAGTCAGTAAACAGTCATCAATGTCCCCTACTGCTAGGATTATTAGTCAGTAAACAGTAAACAGTCATCAATGTCCCCGACTGCTAGGATTATTAGTCAGTAAACAGTCATCAATGTCCCCTACTGCTAGGATTATTAGTCAGTAAACAGTAAACAGTCATCAATGTCCCCGACTGCTAGGATTATTAGTCAGTAAACAGTCATCAATGTCCCCTACTGCTAGGATTATTAGTCAGTAAACAGTAAACAGTCATCAATGTCTCCTACTAATACCATTGTTAGTTGGTAGACACTACACGGTCATCAATGTCTCCTACTAATACCATTGTTAGTTGGTAGACACTACACAGTCATCAATGTCTCCTACTAATACCATTGATAGTTGGTAGACACTACACAGTCATCAATGTCTCCTACTAATACCATTGATAGTTGGTAGACACTACACAGTCATCAATGTATCCTACTAATACCATTGTTAGTTGGTAGACACTACACAGTCATCAATGTCTCCTACTAATACCATTGTTAGTTGGTAGACACTACACAGTCATCAATGTCTCTTACTAATACCATTGTTAGTTGGTAGACACTAGTTTTCCAAACCTAGCCAACTATCACCGACGAGCAGCATTGTAGAAACTAAATACATTACAAAGGAACGTCTTGATTAGTGCTATGTTAGCTAGCTACATAGTTGCTTTTGTATCATGATAAGGTGTAGTACTGAAACTATCGAGGTTACCAAGCCAGCTACACGTTCAAACAAAGTCAACAACGCAGCCACTGCTAGCTAGCCTACTTCACCAGCCAGCAGTACTGTATCATTTTCGTCATTTGTCAATAAGATTTTTGCAACATAAGCTTAACCTGTTAGGGCTAGGGGGCAGTATTGACACGGCCGGATATAAAACGTACACGATTTAATCTGGTTACTACTCCTGCCCAGTAACTAGAATATGCATATAACTATTGGCTTTGGATAGAAAACACCCTAAAGTTTCTAAACCTGTTTGAATGGTGTCTGTGAGTATAACAGAACTCATATGGCAGACCAAAACCTGAGAAGATTCCATGCAGGAAGTGGCCTGTCTGACAAGTTGTGTTTCATCTTGGCTCTTTTTATTGAAGACTGAGGATCTTTGCTATAACGTGACACTTCCTACGGCTCCCATAGGCTCTCAGAGCCCGGGAAAAAGCTGAACGATATCGAGGCAGCCTCTGGCTGAAACACTTTATCGCGTTTGGTAAGTGGCCGATCAGAGTACTATGGGCTTAGGCACGTGCCCGAGTCGACCCCATGCTTTATTTTCTTTCGTCTGTTTACCTAAACGCAGATTCCCGGTCGGAATATTATCGCTTTTTTATGAGAAGAATGGCATAAAAATGGATTTTAAACAGCGGTTGACATGCTTCGAAGTACGGTAATGTAATATTTCAATTTTTTTTGTCACGAATTGCGCCATGCTCGTCACCCTTATTTACCCTTTCGGATAGTGTCTTGAACGGACGAACAAAACGCCGCTATTTGGATATAACAATGGATTATTTGGGACCAAACCAACATTTGTTATTGAAGTAGAAGTCCTGGGAGTGCATTCTGACGAAGACAGCAAAGGTAATAACATTTTTCTTATAGTAAATCTGACTTTGGTGAGTGCTAAACTTGCTGGGTGTCTAAATAGCTAGCCCTGTGATGCCGGGCTATCTACTGAGAATATTGCAAAATGTGCTTTCACCGAAAACTATTTTAAAATCGGACATATCGAGTGCATAGAGGAGTTCTGTATCTATAATTCTTAAAATAATTGTTATGCTTTTTGTGAACGTTTATCGTGAGTAATTTAGTAAATTCACCGGCAGTGTTCGGTGGGAATGCTAGTCACATGCTAGTCACATGCTAATGTAAAAAGCTGGTTTTTGATATAAATATGAACTTGATTGAACAAAACATGCATGTATTGTATAACATAATGTCCTAGGGTTGTCATCTGATGAAGATCATCAAAGGTTAGTGCTACATTTAGCTGTGGTTTGGGTTTATGTGACATTATATGCTAGCTTGAAAAATGGGTGTCTGAATATTTCTGGCTTAGTACTCTGCTGACATAATGTAATGTTTTGCTTTCGTTGTAAAGCCTTTTTGAAATCGGACAGTGTGCTTAGATTAACGAGAGTCTTGTCTTTAAAATGGTGTAAAATAGTCATATGTTTGAAAAATGGAAGTTTTTGCATTTTTGAGGAATTTGAATAACGCGCCACGGGATTACACTGGCTGTTGAGTAGGTGGGATGCAAGCGTCCCACCTAGCCCATAGAGGTTAACTTTCTGAACATTCAAGACGTGTAGTCCACTTGTCATTCCAATCTCCTTTGCATTAGCGTAGCCTCTTCTGTAGCTTGTCAACTATGTGTCTGTCTATCCCTGTTCTCTCCCCTCTGCACAGGCCATACAAACGCTTCACACCGCGTTTGTATGCCACTCTAACCTGGTGGTCCCAGCGCGCACGACCCACGTGGAGTTCCAGGTCTCCGGCAGCCTCTGGAACTGTCGGTCTGCGGCCAACAAGGCTGAGTTCATCTCAGCCTATGCCACCCTCCAGTCCCTCGACTTCCTGGCGCTGACGGAAACATGGATTACCACAGATAACACTGCTACTCCTACTGCTCTCTCCTCGTCTGCCCACGTGTTCTCGCATACCCCGAGAGCATCTGGCCAGCGGGGTGGTGGCACTGGAATCCTCATCTCTCCCAAGTGGACATTCTCTCTTTCTCCCCTGACCCATCTGTCTATCTCCTCATTTGAATTCCATGCTGTCACAGTTACCAGCCCTTTCAAGCAACCTCTTCAGCGTCTCATCCCGTCAGCGGGATCAAAATCCAGCGAAAAATCATATCGCCAATTAGCATTAAAAAAAAATCATAATAAAAAAAAAAAAAAACATTTTTTTTTTTTTTTTTTATAGATACACCTCTCCTGAATCGACCCACGTCGTCCGATTTCAAAAAGGTTTTACAGGAAAAGCAAATCATTAGATTATGTTAGATGAGTCCATCGTAAAAAGCAGCTTCATAGCCATTTTCCGACCAACCACTTGCATCACATATAATCAAAAAACAGCTAAATGCAGCACTAACCTTTTACAAACTTCATCAGATGGCACCCCTAGGACATCATGTTATACAATGCATGCATTCTTTTGTTCAATAAAGGTCATATTTATATATAAAAACAGCATTTTACATCTCTGTCTGACGTTGACTAAATAATTTCCCCTCAAATGCGTCCCGGTAAACAATGCTACATTTCCCTAAATTACTATCCTATAACGATTTTTTAAATTGATATTGTCAATCTAACATTTATAGATGAATATCTCTTGAGAACACCTGTCATACCAGATTTTAAATTAACTTTACTGGGTAATCACACTTTGCGATAAAAGGAGATGCGATACTCAGAAAATGAGCTAATATACAGAGCTCGGCGCCATCTTGGAAACAATCGCATGTCACATCTCATCTTGTATAATATTGTCAATAATCGCCTACCTTTAGTTGTCTTCATCAGAAAGCATCCCAGGTCCACAACAGATGTATTTTCGGTCAAAAAGTCCATACTTCACGTTCCATTAGCCTGCTGTTGGTAGCGCGTCCTATGGCTCTCTCCAAGCGCAGGGCTGAAGTTCCGGATAAAATGAGATTCTCCCGCCTGTAGGTTCGTTCAAACATGTCAAACGTTGTAAAACATTAATCTTCAGGGCCTGTAACACCAAGAGAGCCAATAAGATTCGAGGGGGATGATTTCATGGCCTTTAAAACCGTTTCCAAAGGTGGGGGTAGACATGGCCGCCGGCATCATAATGGTGATGGCCCATCCCCTGTGACCAATTTGCAACTCGTCTCATTCACTGAGTTTCGACCGTATAAGGCTCAAACCACTGTGAAAAGACTGGCGACATCTAGTGGAAGCAATAGGAAGTGCTCACTGAACCATTGTTAACGGTGTGATTAATAAGGAAAGATGAGAAGTCGAGTCCACAATTCAGAATTCCACTTCCTGTTTCAATCGGTCTCGGGGTTTTGACTGCCATTTGAGTTCTGTTATACTCACAGACACCATTCAAACAGTTTTAGAAACTTTAGAGTGTTTTCTATCCATATATAATAAGTATATGCATGCCCTAGCTTCTGAGTTTGATTAGTAGGCCGTTGAAAATGAGAACGATTTTTTTTCAAAATGCGCTGTGGCGACCCCTATCCTAGGGTATTCTCATTAACATCCTTATCATTCATCGCCCTCCAGGTTCCCTTGGAGAGTTCATCAATGAGCTTGACGCCTTGATAAGTTCCTTTCCTGAGGATGGCTCACCTCTCACAGTTCTGGGTGACTTTAACCTCCCTACGTCTACCTTTGACTCATTCCTCTCTGCCTCCTTCTTTCCACTCCTCTCCTCTTTTGACCTCACCCTCTCACCTTCCCCCCCTACTCACAAGGCAGGCAATACGCTTGACCTCATCTTTACTAGATGCTGTTCTTCCACTAATCTCATTGCAACTCCCCTCCAAGTCTCCGACCACTACCTTGTATCCTTTTCCCTCTCGCTCTCATCCAACACTTCTCACTCTGCCCCTACTCGGATGGTATTGCGCCGTCCCAACCTTCGCTTTCTCTCTCCCGCTACTCTCTCCTCTTCCATCCTATCATCTCTTCCCTCTGCTCAAACCTTCTCATCCTATCTCCTGATTCTGCCTCCTCAACCCTCCTCTCCTCCCTTTCTGCATCCTTTGATTTTCTCTGTCCCCTATCCTCCAGGCCGGCTCGGTCCTCCCCTCCTGCTCCGTGGCTCGACGACTCACTGCGAGCTCACAGAACAGGGCTCCGGGCAGCCGAGCGGAAATGGAGGAAAACTCGCCTCCCTGCGGACCTGGCATCCTTTCACTCCCTCCTCTCTACATTTTCCTCTTCTGTCTCTGCTGCTAAAGCCACTTTCTATCACTCTAAATTCCAAGCATCTGCCTCTAACCCTAGGAAGCTCTTTGCCACCTTCTCCTCCCTCCTGAATCCTCCCCCCCCCTCCTCCCTCTCTGCGGATGACTTCGTCAACCATTTTGAAAAGAAGGTTGACGACATCCGATCCTCGTTTGCTAAGTCAAACGACACTGCTGGTCCTGCTCACACTGCCCTACCCTGTGCTTTGACCTCTTTCTCCCCTCTCTCTCCAGATGAAATCTCGCGTCTTGTGACGGCCGGCCGCCCAACAACCTGCCCACTTGACCCTATCCCCTCCTCTCTTCTCCAGACCATTTCCGGAGACCTTCTCCCTTACCTCACCTCGCTCATCAACTCATCCTTGACCGCTGGCTACGTCCCTTCCGTCTTCAAGAGAGCGAGAGTTGCACCCCTTCTGAAAAAACCTACAATCGATCCCTCCGATGTCAACAACTACAGACCAGTATCCCTTCTTTCTTTTCTCTCCAAAACTCTTGAACGTGCCGTCCTTGGCCAGCTCTCCTGCTATCTCTCTCAGAATGACCTTCTTGATCCAAATCAGTCAGGTTTCAAGACTGGTCATTCAACTGAGACTGCTCTTCTCTGTGTCACGGAGGCTCTCCGCACTGCTAAAGCTAACTCTCTCTCCTCTGCTCTCATCCTTCTAGACCTATCTGCTGCCTTTGATACTGTGAACCATCAGATCCTCCTCTCCACCCTCTCCGAGTTGGGTATCTCCGGCGCGGCCCACGCCTGGATTGCGTCCTACCTGACAGGTCGCTCCTACCAGGTGGCATGGCGAGAATCTGTCTCCGCACCACGTGCTCTCACCCCTGGTGTCCCCCAGGGCTCTGTTCTAGGCCCTCTCCTATTCTCGCTATACACCAAGTCACTTGGCTCTGTCATATCCTCACATGGTCTCTCCTATCATTGCTATGCAGACGACACACAATTAATCTTCTCCTTTCCCCCTTCTGATAACCAGGTGGCGAATCGCATCTCTGCATGTCTGGCAGACATATCAGTGTGGATGACGGATCACCACCTCAAGCTGAACCTCGGCAAGACGGAGCTGCTCTTCCTCCCGGGGACGGACTGCCCGTTCCATGATCTCGCCATCACGGTTGACAACTCCCTTGTGTCCTCCTCCCAGAGTGCTAAGAACCTTGGCGTGACCCTGGACAACACCCTGTCGTTCTCCACTAACATCAAGGCGGTGACCCGATCCTGTAGGTTCATGCTCTACAACATTCGCAGAGTACGACCCTGCCTCACACAGGAAGCGGCGCAGGTCCTAATCCAGGCACTTGTCATCTCCCGTCTGGATTACTGCAACTCGCTGTTGGCTGGGCTCCCTGCCTGTGCCATTAAACCCCTACAACTCATCCAGAACGCCGCAGCCCGTCTGGTGTTCAACCTTCCCAAGTTCTCTCACGTCACCCCGCTCCTCCGCTCTCTCCACTGGCTTCCAGTTGAAGCTCGCATCCGCTACAAGACCATGGTGCTTGCCTACGGAGCTGTGAGGGGAACGGCACCTCCGTACCTTCAGGCTCTGATCAGGCCCTACACCCAAACAAGGGCACTGCGTTCATCCACCTCTGGCCTGCTCGCCTCCCTACCTCTGAGGAAGCACAGTTCCCGCTCAGCCCAGTCAAAACTGTTCGCTGCTCTGGCACCCCAATGGTGGAACAAGCTCCCTCACGACGCCAGGACAGCGGAGTCAATCACCACCTTCCGGAGACACCTGAAACCCCACCTCTTTAAGGAATACCTGGGATAGGATAAAGTAATCCTTCTAACCCCCCCCCCCCTTAAAAGATTTAGATGCACTATTGTAAAGTGGTTGTTCCACTGGATATCATAAGGTGAATGCACCAATTTGTAAGTCGCTCTGGATAAGAGCGTCTGCTAAATGACTTAAATGTAAATGTAAAATGTAAATCAATGTCTCCTACTAATACCATTGTTAGTTGGTAGACACTACACAGTCATCAATGTCTCCTACTAATACCATTGATAGTTGGTAGACACTACACAGTCATCAATGTCTCCTACTAATACCATTGTTAGTTGGTAGACACTACACAATCATCAATGTCTCCTACTAATACCATTGTTAGTTGGTAGACACTACACAGTCATCAACGTCCCAAACTAATAGCGTTTTTAGTTGGTAGACACTACACAGTCATCAACGTCCCAAACTAATAGCGTTTTTAGTTGGTAGACACTACACAGTCATCAACGTCCCAAACTAATAGCGTTTTTAGTTGGTAGACACTACACAGTGTGTCAGTGTCAGTGTCAGTGTCTCCTACTAATGCATTGTTAATTGGTAAACAGTCAGGGATATAGTATAGTTTAGATTGTGCCAGTCAGGAAGACATTCTGGGGTAATGACTGAAAATGCGACTGGAGAAAATCTGGTAGGTAATGGTAGCAGTGACAGGTAGCCTTGCGTTAAGAGCGTTGGGCAAGTATCCAAAAGGTTGCTGGGTCAAATCCTCGAGCCGACTAGATGAAAAATCTGTCGATGAGCCCTTGAGCAAGGCACTTGACTCTAATTGCTCCTGCAAGTTGCTCCGGATAAGAGATTCTGCTTAATGACTAACATGTAAATGTAATGGGTTTCAGAGGAGGTGTTTTCTAAAAGAATGAGGTCTATTTACTCTTTCTCTGTCGATACGTCTGGTTTCAGAACATCTCAGAACATGGTTTGACTGGAAGCTTATGGCAAGAGTGGACGAAACAACCGCTGGTTTTAATTGGCTGATCTCTCAGTCCATCACCTTCTATCGCAACCCTTAGAACCTCCCCTCTACATTAAAATCAAATCAAAGACAATGTGGATTTCAAAGCGCGAGCAGCGCAAGTGATTTAGGCTAAACAAGGAAGTGAGTTTGGGAAATCGAAAAGTATGCATCTTAGAACTGACAGGTGACTCCAGATCCAATGCAATATTCAACATTTATCCAGGTCTCCAGGACATCAGGAGATGCCTTCAATAATGGCCACTAGGGGCTGCGGGTTCAATCCCAGTGCTAGGCACTTGACGTTTATCACCCCACCCCCCCTTCCCAGACAAAAGTTGAATACTAAAGTCAGAAATACAGGTTATACAGGTTATACAGGTTATAGTTTTCACATATAACCTGTATTTGCCCCAACTCTGAATCAATTGGGCTTCCCAAAAATACTATGTTCACTGTGATAGAACATTTATTTTGATTGAAGATTTTCTGAATTGTTTCAAATCCCATCTATTACAGCTGTAGGAGGCTCTCTTCCTGTCCCACCTCCATTTTAAACCACACCCCTTTCAATTCCCATATATTACAACTGTAGGAGGCTCTCTTCCTGTCCCACCTCCATTTTAAACCACGCCCCTTTCAATTCCCATCTATTACAGCTGTAGGAGGCTCTCTTCCTGTCCCGCCTCCATTTTAAACCGCTCCCCTTTCAATTCCCATCTATTACAGCTGTAGGGGGCTCTCTTCCTGTCCCGCCTCCATTTTAAACCACGCCCTTTCAATTCCCATCTATTACAGCTGTAGCAGACTCTCTCCCTGTCCCGCCTCCATTTTAAACCACTCCCCTTTGAATTACCATCTATTACAGCTGTAGGAGGCTCTCTCCCTGTCCCGCCTCCATTTTAAACCACACCCCTTTCAAGTCCCACTTTGTTGCACAGTGTTTCCAGGCTCTGCATAGTAATTGAGACGGGATGTGGTTAACACTATTGAAACAGCATACCGATGGAGAGAGAGGCTGTAATGGTGATTAGGGACAAGCCTTGCCATCAACATGATTGTAATTATAGTGGCATTGTTTTTCTTTGTAGTGTTTATTTTTTTGCTTATCCAATCGTAGCATGATTTTTTTAGTGACACAGCTCACATCAAGGTGTTGCTGATATGAAGGGTATGTCCAGTTATAGTGGGATTGTTGATAATGACATGGCTCACATCAAGGTGTTGCTGATATGAAGGGTATGACATGATGATGACTTGATTTTTATTCACTGACCTCAACAAATTAATTTCCATGTTAATGGACAATAACGGTGTCATATCGAATCACATCATAATTAGTCTCCAGAGTTTTTCCTGCATGATTAGATCACTGAATTTCCCCCCAAAACTCCTATCCCTTAATAATCATAACACACACGTTACCCCACCTCCCCATCCTCTTTGTCCTCACTGTTTCTCTTTGGGTTCCAATGAGACTAGAATTAACACCAGACTGCATTTTCCCCATCACTGGGATTTAATCTGGGACTCAGTGAGTCAGAGAATCACCTGATTAGAAGTCAAAACTGATTAGAAGTCAAAACTGATTAGTAATCAAAACTGGAGGCCCGTCGATCCCCAAACAAATCAACTCTGACCTTGTTGCCCGGTCCTCTCCCTCGAGCAGCACGGTCGCCATTTGCATTTGTGACTCGTTTCAGGGAACTAGGTGTATGTTGCGTGTCACTACTTGACAGGAGAGCCGTTTGAACGTTAAATTACAAGCCTAGTTGGTTTAGCCATGGAAAAAGCCAGGAACCTTCCAGCTAGCCATGATTGGCTGAAATAATGGATGGGCTGGATATGCCAAGCGGTGAGTTTGGAATGTTCTGTCATGTAGCACGCTTCTGTCTATAACATGAGCTGGTCAGTATCCTTTCTAAAGCTGATTTTTTTAAAGATATCAAAGTGTTGCTTTCCACTTTCTGGAGGACCAAGTTTTGAAATCAGTGGAAGGCCCGGTGGAATTAGAGTATGATAGCTAAGGAGATTATGGCCTTTGATTGCAAATATTCAGAGGGAGTCAAAAGAGAACACACAGAAGGCTGTATAAAACACCTGTCTCCGGATTACATCTTCAAAGTAAGGGCAACCATGGCATCCATGACAAAGTGGGAGAAGCGTCCATCCCTGTATACAGGTAAGATAGACTAGATAGCTACATTTTCAGATATTATACGTTTCTAATTTAGTCACCAAGTCATTTTCATTTCAATTTAAAGCGTACTGTTAGCTAGCTACATTTCTAAACAAAAGACTCCACTATGCTAGTTACCACTTCAATAGAATGTTCATGATGTCACTGCGACAACTGTCGATAGACGTAGCTGGTAAATTCGCTCTAGCTGTCTACTCTGATTTCAGAGCACTCTCATCTGAGTGTGTCAGAGCGCAGAATAACTGACGAATTTACAAACACTCAACACCCGTTGAATATGGCCGATGTCAGTAAATGTCAGCAAATCTTTTTTAAATGAAATTGTTGCCAGCAGCACAGTTACAGGCACCAACGCTCTGGACAACATGAAAACAGCCAACCAGCTCCACTATGGCGAGTAAAATGGTCAGAGTGACCTGTTCTCTCATATGTCCGTAAGTAGCTAGCAAGCTAGCCAAAGTTAGCCAATTAGCTTGGGAGCTTGACTGCTGTTGTTAGGTCAGAACGCTCGGATCGACCGTAGTCCTTAGCCAGAGCGTCCAGTGTGCTCTCTGAACGCTCCGAGAGCGAAACGCTCTGAATTTACAAACAGACAATCTGACAAGTTTATGAACAGCCAGAACACACTCTGGCACTCCAGATTAAAGTCACAAATACACCCGTAATATAAACCAGCCGTTAGTCTTGACATCTTTGGTTGTTTAGTACATGGTGTAGCAGTTGCAGGGGTTGTGTGGTGGATGGACGGTATGTTCCTGACAGGTTTCTTTGTTTTCTGGCTGCCAGGACCACGTACAGCGATGTGAAATATTCCCCCAAGGCGGGACCATGGACAGCTAAGGGGAAACTTCTAGACTGCAGCAGAACAGCCACACCTGTCTCCAGTTGTGATCAGAGCCAAACCGCAGACAGGTGAAACCAATCAGGGCCTCGACTTAACCGCGCCCTGGGTTTTCTTGCTTAGTCTTTTCTTTCACCCCAGCAGGTGAAGGAGTAGGAGGTTATTGGGGAGACAGAACGTACGGTGGAGAAGGTTTAACAGAAGAAAGGAACTTATGATTTCAACAAGGATTGAACCCCCAAAAGACCAAGATTGGGGGACCTTCCACTGGTGATGAAATGTTTACTCTGTTTGTTTTGAGTTTTGTATATCAGGAACACTGCCAAAACCTGATAGTAGTAAACGGGTTTTAACCCTTCACTTGGACAGGTGATGTGTGTTTGTATGTGTAAACCCTGCCTTACAAAGATCTTGGTGCCAAAACCGCCACAATGGCCTCACATGTGAATCCTTAAAGAAGTGGGTGGAGCTAAAGCTTAAGAGGGTGTGAACAATGCTGAATGGGTGTAGACAAAAAGAGCTGTCCCGTAGGTTTACCAAAACATTCAACTGGCCATTGAACTGAATATCCAACACCAACATACTATATACACTAACATGTATAAGTTAGTGCTTCACCCTTTATTTCTCTCAATGCTTATCATTTGGCTTGTCTTTCTTAATTTGTCTTTCTTCCTCCAATTCATTTTAAGGGCTTTATTGGCATAGGAAACACATGTTAACATTGCCAAAGCAAGTGAAGTAGACAATAAACAAAAGTGAAATAAACAATAAAAATTACACTCACAAAATATTTCAAATGGGATATGTACAAAGTACAAAAGGGAAAATAAGTAAACATAAATATGGGTTGTATTTACAATGGTGTTTGTTCTTCACTGGTTGCCCTTTTCTTGTGGCAACAGGTCACAAATCTTGCTACTGTGATGGCACACTGTGGTATTTCACCAAATAGACATGGGAGTTTATCAAAATTGGGTTTGTTTTCTCACTCTCTAACTTTCTTTCTCTCTCCTCTCTCTCTCTCTCCCTCACTTCCTCCCTCCCTACGTCCTCCCATCCCTCCACCTATCCCACACTAATAACAGTGGATTGGGCTCGTCGTCGTGGTGATATCGTGGAGCCCTCCTATGGTATAATACCTCATATAGAGGGAGATAAAGAACCAAATTGAATCCAGTCAAATATTTGTATTCTCTCCAGTCAGCTTGATTTAGCAGCACGGCCCTGGGCTGCTCCCCAAATGGTGCCCTGTTCCCTATAACGTTTGACCGGTTAAATGGTACCCTGGTCAAAAGTAGTGCACTATATAGGGAATAGGGTGCCATTTGAGATGCAAGCCTCTTGTTCTTACCCGGCCTTCCCTTCACGTCCCCACCACCCGCCGCATGCTGTCTGCCTGACACAGCTCACTGCCCTGCAATTTACCTCTCACATTCACTGACTCACAAACTCTAATATAGAAGGCACACACACACACACACACACACACACACACACACACACACACACACACACACACACACACACACACACACACACACACACACACACACACACACACACACACACACACACACACATGCACACACACATGCACACACGAACACACACGAACACACTAGGACACTAACACACACACACTAACACACACTAACACACACACCAATCATAGACAGAACTTCAGAACGTCTTGAATCTCTTCTCTGATGTTGACAAGAGAGGACAACTGAATTTGTGTGTGTGTGTGTGTGTGTGTGTGTGTGTGTGTGTGTGTGGAGCTGTGATCTACTGTATTTTCTTTCCCTCAGAGTTTCTCTTGTTTTCTTTCTGTCTTTTTGCTAGTGTTCCCTCTCTTGTGCTACATCTCATCTTTCTCTCTATCCCTCTCTCCCCCCCTCTCCATCTGTCCCCCTCTCTTTCTGTCTCTCTGTCTCTCTCCTCTCTCTCTTCTCTCTCTCCGCCTCGCTCTCTCTCTCCCCTCTCTCTCTCTCTCTCTCCCCTCTCTCTCTCTCCTCCCCCTCTATCTCTCTCTTTCTCTCTCTTTCTTTCTCCCCCACTCTCTCTCTCTGTCTCTCTCGCTCTCTCCCCACTCTTTCTCTCCTCTCTCTCTCTCTCTCCCTATGTCTCTCCCTCCATGGTCTCTCTCTCTGTCTTGCTGACTATAACCATCTATTGTTTCATTATAATAGTGTTACATGGCTGACTATAAACCAAGTCAAAAAAAAGTAAACTCACAATAGAAAGACAATAGAACTACAGTAGAAAGCCCATTCAACACAGTAGAGCAGAACCATGCCTGTAACGGTAGCTAACACTATTCTAGACTTCCAGCTATCTGTTCTCTCAGCGCTGACGTTTAGTCTCTCTCCCTGCATTCCCATGCAGGACATCACCCTGTCTCACCTCGTCATCACCTCTCCCATCACCCCCTCCTCACCCCTCACCTCTCACTTCAGCATCAATTTGAACTTATTGGCTAAATTGACATTCGATAAACGCCCCTCTGGAGGGTCAGGTCATTGGGGTGTATCGTCTCTCCATCCCATATTCCTCACACACACACACACACACACACACACACACACACACACACACACACACACACACACACACACACACACACCTTTCACATTAGAAATCCTTTCACAAGGTAATTATTAGCCACCGGGGGTAGAAGGTCAGAGTAATTACACTGGTGTCATGTCACTTGGTGTTTGTGTGTGTGAGTGTGTGTGCATGTGTGTCTGTGTGTGTGTGCATGTGCATGTGTGTCTGTGTATGTGTGTGAGTGTGTGTGCATGTGTGTGTGTGTGAGTGAGTGTGTGTGTGCCAGGTCGAGTTGACCGTGTGGCCGTACCCTCTGCCAATAGCGGTTAGCACCTGGACTGTAATGAGAAGTTAATTAGACGGTTGGAGGTGGTGTGGTCCTTCATACACACAGCTCCTTACTGTAGTAGTACAGCTGTGGTGCTACAGTCTGTCTCTCTGACTAAGGTGGCTCTACACAAGTTCATTGTCAGTTCATGAAGTAAACTAAGTTTGATTCTACCATCCCCTCAGCACAAGAGGTAACACATTTAGGCGTAAATCGGGAACATCTGGAAACCGGATTTGTTTGAACATCCCCTTAGGCTTAACTTCTTATGGGCAGGTGGAACAGTAGCAACCCACCTGGCCAACATCCGGTGAAAATACAGAGTGCGAAATTCAAACTACAGAATTATAAATATTTAACTTTCATAAAATCACAAGTGTAATACATCAAAATAAAGCTTTACTTCTTGTTAATCCAGCCACTGTGTCAGATTTCAAAAAGGCTTTTTGGCAAAAGCACACCATGCGATTATCTGAGGACAGCATCCCGCATACAAAACCATGAAAAACATATTTCAACCAGGCAGCTGCCACACAGAAAGTCAGAAATAGCGATATAATAAATGCCTTACCTTTGATGATCTTCTTCTGTTGGCACTCCAAAAGGTCCCAGTTACATCACAAATGGTCCTTTTGTTCGATAATGTCCTTCTTTATATCCATAAAAACTCAGTTTAGCTGGTGCGCTTCAGTCAATAATCCACCCAGTTTCCCTCCATCAAAATGCATACAAAATGAATCCCAAACGTTACTATAAACTTTTCCAAAAAAGTCGAACAACGTTTATAATCTGATCTTAGGTACCCTAATACATAAATAAACGATAACATTTAAGACAGAGAATCGTTATTGTCTTTACCGGAGAAAAATACCAAGGAACGCGCTCTCATTCACGCGCTTGGAAACACTACAGCCAAAATGGGAGCCAAAAACCAGCCTGAAACTCTTTCTAAAGACTGTTGACATCTAGTGGAAGCACTAGGAACTGCAATCTGGGAGGACTTCGCCTTATAATAAAAGTGACAGCCATTGAAAATAGTGGTAGGCTGACATTTTTTTGGGGGGGGGATAGTTTGTCCACGGGGTTTCGACTGCCATATCATTTCTGTTATACTCACAGACATTATTTTAACAGTTTCAGAAACTTTAGAGTGTTTTCTATCCAAATCTACCAATTATATGCATATCCTAGCTTCTGGGCCTGATTAACAGGCAGTTTACTTTGGGCATGCTTTTCATCCGGACGTGAAAATACTGCGCCCTACCCAAGAGAGGTTAACCTCCCTGGGCAAGGTGGGACGTTTGCGTCCCACCTACTCAACAGCCAGTGTAATCGCGTGGCGCGAAATACAAATACCTCAAAAATGCTATAACTTAAATTTCTCAAACATATGACTATTTTACACCATTTTAAAGACAAGACTCTCGTTAATGCACTAGTGACACTAACCAGCTAAAGCTAAAAAAGCTGTCATACTGTCATATGATGTCATTTAGCATGTTCTTCCATTGCTTCTACCATCAACGGGAGAGGAAAATACTACACTCAGTTGGAGGAACACCAGAAAACCAATACATAACTGTGTGTGTGTGTGTGTGTGTGTGTGTGTGTGTGTGTGTGTGTGTGTGTGTGTGTGTGTGTGTGTGTGTGTGTGTGTGTGTGTGTGTGCACATCAGCCTGTCTGTGTGTGTGACTCGTGTGCTTTTGAAAATGTACAAATAGAATCAAAATGCTTAGTGCTCACTATGGGCCCACTGGTGTCACAGCCTTAGCATCACTAGGATACCTGACCATCACAGACTGACAGAATGATTTCAGTATCTATTCACAGTCTAACCATTGCAGACTGACAGAATGATTTCAGTATCTATTCACAGTCTAACCATTGCAGACTGACAGAATGATTTCAGTACCTATCCACAGCCTAACCATTGAAGACAGACAGAAGGAGTTAAGTATTTATCCCCAGCCTAACCATCACAGACAGCAGAAGGATTTCAGTATTTATCCCCAGCCTAACCATCACAGACAGACAGAAGGATTTCAGTATCTATTCACAGCTTAACCACCACAGACAGAGAAGGATTTCAGTATTTATCCCCAGCCTAACCATCACAGACGAGAGAAGGATTTCAGTATTTATCCCCAGCCTAACCATCACAGACAGACAGAAGGATTTCAGTATCTATCCCCAGCCTAACCACCACAGACAGAGAAGGATTTCAGTATTTATCCCCAGCCTAACCATCACAGACAGAGAAGGATTTCAGTATTTATCCCCAGCCTAACCACCACAGACAGACAGAAGGATTTCAGTATCTATTCACAGCTTAACCACCACAGACAGACAGAATGATTTCAGTATTTATCCCCAGCCTAACCACCACAGACAGACAGAATGATTTCAGTATTTATCCCCAGCCTAACCACCACAGACAGACAGAAGGATTTCAGTATTTATCCCCAGCCTAACCACCACAGACAGACAGAATGATTTCAGTATTTATCCCCAGCCTAACCATTACAGACAGACAGAAGGATTTCAGTATCTATCCACAGCCTAACCACCACAGACAGAGAAGAATTTCAGTATCTATCCACAGCCTAACCATCACAGACAGAGAAGGATTTCAGTATCTATCCCCAGCCTAACCACCACAGACAGAGAAGGATTTCAGTATCTATCCCCAGCCTAACCATCACAGACAGAGAAGGATTTCAGTATCTATTCACAGCCTAACCACAACAGACACACTTCATGAATTAATATAATACTAAACACCTCTCTCTGCAACTGGATCCTAGACTTCCTGATGGGCCGCTCCCAGGTGTTAAGGGTAGGAAACAAGACATCCGCCACGCTGATCCTCAACACGGGGAACCCTCAGGGGTGCATCCTCAGTCCCCTCCTGTAAGTAAGCATTTCACTGTAAGGTCTACACCTGTTGTATTCGGAGCACGTGACAAATAAACTTTGATTTGATTTGATATTCCCTTTTCACTAATGACTGCATGGCCAGGCAGGACTCCAACACAATCATTAAGTTTGCCGATGAGAAAACAGTGGTAGTCCTGATCACCGAACAAAGACGAGACAACCTACAGGGAGCAGGTCAGAGACCTGGCTGTGTGGTGCTAGGACAACAACCTCCCCCTCAATGTGATCAAGACAAAGGAGATGATTGTGGACTTGCAGGAAAAGGAAGACCGAGCATGCCCCCCATTCTCATCGACGGGGCTGCAGTGGAGCAGGTTGAGAGCTTCAAGTTCCTTGGTGTCAACATCACCAACAAACTAACATGGTCCAAGCACACCAAGACAGTTGTGAAGAGGGCATGACAACACCTTCCCCCCTCAGGAGACTGAAAATATTTGGCATGGGTCCTCAGATCCTCAAAAGGTTCTACAGTTGCACCATCAAGAGCATCCTGACTGGTTGCATCACTGCCTGGAATGGCAACTGCTTGGCCTCCGACCGCAAGGTACTACAAAGGGTAGTGCGAACGGCCCAGTACATCACTGGGGCTAAACTTCCTGCCATCCAGGACCTCTGTACCAGGCGGTGTCAGAGGAACGCCCTAAAAACTGTCAAAGACTCCAGCCAACCTAGTCATAGATTGTTCTCTCTGCTACCGCACAGCAAGTGGTACCGGAGCGTCAAGTCTATGTCCAAGAGGCTTCTAAACAGCTTCTCCCCCCAAGCCATAAGACTCCTGAACATCTAATCAAATGGCTACCCAGACTATTACGCTGCCGCTACCTCTGTTTACTTTATATGCATAGTCGCTTTAATACCTCTACCTACATGTACATATTACCTCAATTACCTCGACTAACCAGTGCCCCCGCACATTGACTCTCTACCAGTACCCCCTGTATATAGCCTCCA
>NC_138294.1:10334106-10339106 GCF_965601325.2 Salmo salar
TTGGCCTGAATGTGAAGCGTAACATCTGGAGGAAACCTACGGTGAAGCATGGTGGTGGCAGCATCATGCTGTGGGGATGTTTTTCAGTGGCAGGGACTGGAAGACTAGCCAGGATCGAAGGAAAGATGAACAGAGCAAAGTACAGAGAGATCCTTGATGAAAACATGCTTCAGAGCACTCAGGACCTCAGACTGGGGCAAAAGTTCACCTTCCAACAGGACAACGATCCTAAGCACACAGCCAAGACAATGCTGGAGTGGCTTCGGGACAAATCTCTGAATGTCTTTGAGTGGCCCAGCCAGAGCCCTTACTGGAACCCAATCGAACATCTCTGGAGAGACCTGAAAATAGCTGTGCAGCGAAGCTACCCATCCAACCTGATAGAGCTTGTAAGCATCTACAGAAAAGAATGGGAGAAACTCCCCAAATGCAGATGTGCCAAGCTTGTAGCGTCATACCCAAGAAGGATAGAGGCTGTAATTGCTGCCAAAGGTGCTTCAGCAAAATACTGAGTTAAGGGTCTGAATACTTATGTAAATGTGATATTTAAGTTGGGTTTTTTTTGCAAACCTTTCTATAAATCAGTTTTTGCTTTGTCATAATGGGATATTTTGTGTAGATTGATGACGAAAAAACAATTCAATCCATTTTAGAATAAGGCTGTAACGTAAACAAAATGTGGAAAAAGCAAAGGGGTCTGAATACTTTCTGAATGCACTGTATATGTGTGTGTGTGTGTGTGTGTGTGTGCTGTAACATGTGTTCATGTTTCTGCGTACACAGTATGTGCCTGATTTTGTAGATCATTTGTTATAATTGTATATCTCTGTGTGTGTGGTGTGTGTGTGTGTGTGTGTGTGTGTGTGTGTGTGTGTGTGTGTGTGTGTGTGTGTGTGTCCTCTCCTTTGTGCTAAAACAGACAGAGACACTAATAGGGGCATTGAATTGTGAAGCTGCAGACATTCTGCCCCTCTGACTGGCTTCATACAACACACACATCTCTCTCAGCTGTGGAACAATAATACGTGGGAGTTTCCCCTTTCTCTTTCCTTTCATTGTTTCTTCTTCTCTGATCTTCTCTGTTCATCTGTTCCTCCCTCTATTCTCTGTTCTGGGTAATGAGGTTTCTTTTCATACCTCCATCTGTTGAATATTTTAGGGAAGCGGATTGTTTTTATTACCCTCCTCTGTTGGAGTGTGTTGTACATGAATCACTGGGCCGCGGGAGATCCTCGTTCAGTGGTGTGGAGGTGCAGGAGAGGTGGAGGGAGAGACAGATCCTCGTTCAGTGGGGTGGAGGTGCAGGAGAGGTGGAGGGAGGGAGAGACAGATCCTCGTTCAGTGGGGTGGAAGTGCAGGAGAGGTGGAGGGAGGGAGAGACAGATCCTCGTTCAGTGGGGTGGAGGTGCAGGAGAGGTGGAGGGAGAGACAGATCCTCGTTCAGTGTGGTGGAGGTGGAGGAAAGGTGGAGGGAGGGAGGGAGGGAGAGACAGATCCTCGTTCAGTGGGGTGGAGGTGCAGGAGAGGTGGAGGGAGGGAGAGACAGATCCTCTTTCAGTGGGGTGGAGGTGCAGGAGAGGTGGAGGGAGGGAGAGACAGATCCTCGTTCAGAGGGGTGGAGGTGGAGGGAGATAGATCCTGATTCAGTGATGTGTAGTTGGAGGGAGATAGTGGAGCGAGAGCAGCATCCTCGTTCAGCTCTTGTAGTGGTGTGTAGCTGGAGGACAGGAGGGAAGGAAGGGTAGACAGGAAGACAGAGAGTTGGAAGGATAAGGGGAGAGAAAGGAATAGAGGTCGAAAGAGAGAGAGAGAACGGGGAGAGATAGAACGAAGAGAGAGGAAGAGACAGTGGAGAGAAAGGGGAAGGGGGGAGAGATAGAGGTTGAGAGTATCTCTGAGAGTCCTTCAATCTTCGACCCTTTGATCACCATTGACTCCTCGTCTTTAAATAAGAGCGGAGAGAGAGAGAGAGAACAGCGAGATGTTTCACAACACTACCACTAATTACCTTCAGGTCAGGCAATTAAAGCCAGTGGTGCTATGATGTGAAGGAAGCTACTTTCATCTGAGACTGTATGAAAGTCACCCCCACTTCTCTTTGAACAGACATGAGGCCTTCTGGCAGACACTGCCATTGTGTTACATTACTGTGAAAGACATACCACTACTATACTGAACCAATACTATACAATAATATGCCAATACTATAGCAATACTATGCCAAAACTATGCCAATATTATACCAATACTATACCAATACTATTCCAAAACTATTCCAATACTATGTCAAAACTATACCAATAGCATACCAATACATTGCCAATACCATGCCAATACCATACCAGTACTATACCAATACTATAACAATACCATACCAATACTATACCAATACTATGCCAGTAATATGCCAGTACTATACCAATACTATGCCAATACTATGCCAATACTAAAACAATACCATACCAATACCATGCCAATACTATGCCTGTACAATGACAGTACTATGCCAGTACTTTGCCAATACTATAGCAATACTATAACAATACCATACTAATACTATGACAGTCCCATGCCAGTACTATGCCAGTACTATGCCAGTACTATGCCAATACTATGCAACTACTATACCAATACTATGCCAATACTAGGCCAATACTATGCCAATACTATGCCAATACTATACCAATACTATGCCAGTACTATGCCAATACTGTGCCAGTACTATGCCAATACTATACCAGCACTATGCCAGTACTATACCAGCACTATGCCAGTACTACGCCAGTACTTTGCCAATACTATGCCAATACTATACCAATACTATGCCAAGACTATGCCAGTACTATACCAATACTATGCCAGTACTATGCCAATATTATGCCAGTACTATACCAATACTATGCCAGTACTATGCCAGTTCTTTACCAATACTTTGCCAGTGCTATACCAGTACTATGCCAGTACTATGCCCGCACTATGCCAGTACTATGCCTGTACTGTACCAATACTATGCCAGTACTATGCCAGTACTATGCCAATATTTTGTCAGTACTTGACCAATACTATGCCAGTACTATGCCAGCACTTTACCAATACTATGCCAGTACTATGCCAGTAATATACCAGTACTATACCAGTACTATATCAGTACTATGCCAGTATTATGCCCGCACTAAGCCAGTACTATGCCATTACTGTACCAATACTATGCCAGTACTATGCCAATATTTTGTCAGTACTTGACCAATACTATGCCAGTACTATGCCAGCACTTTACCAATACTATGGCAGTACTATGCCAGTAATATACCAGTACTATGCCAGTACTATACCAGTACTATGCCAGTACTATGCCCGCACTAAGCCAGTACTATGCCAGTACTGTACCAATACTATGCCAGTACTGTACCAATACTATGCCAGTACTGTACCAATACTATGCCAGTACTATAACAATACTATGCCAGTAATATACCAGTACTATGCCAATATTTTGTAAGTACTTGACCAATACTATGCCAGTAATATGCCAGTACTATGCCAGTACTTTGTCAGTACTTGACCAATATTATGCCAGTACTATGCCAGCACTTTACCAATACTATGCCAGTACTCTACCAGTACTATGCCAGTAATATACCAGTACTATGCCAGTACTATACCAGTACTATGCCAGCACTATGCCAATACTATGCTAGTGCTATGCCAGTACTATGCCAGTACTATGCCAGTACTTAATGATGAAATGCTTTAGAAGCATTATCGCATGATATTTCTTTCTGTATCTGTCAGTATGAATCAAACTCTTTTCCCTGATGAGCATAACCTTGAGAGGTCGTATCATGTCATGAAGCTATCATCAGCACCCAAACAAATGGGGCGCCTTTAAACAGTTCCGACACTGTGAATCAAAGTCACTCTATGGGTGAAAGTCACTCTTATGGGTCAAAGTCAAACTTATGGGTCAAAGTCAAACGTATGGGTCAAAGTCACTCTAATGGGTCACAGTCACTCTATTGGTGAAAGTCACTCTATGAATTAAAGTCACTCTATCAGTCAGTCACTATCAGTCAGTCACTCTATGAGTCAGTCATGCTACAAATCAGGCCCTCTATGAATCAAAATCACTCCATGAATCAAAATCACTCTATGAATCAAAATCACTCTATGAATCAAAATCACTCCATGAATCAAAATCACTCTATGAATCAAAATCACTCTATAAATCAAAGTCACTCTATGAAACAAGTCACTCTATGAATCAATGTCACTCTATGAATCAATGTCACTGTATGAGTCAAAGTCACTGTATGGATGTAATGACTAGCCCAACAGGTGGTATTTCAATAGGTGATTAATAGGAGAGACAGAACAAAGATAATATAACTCTTTAATGATGTTAGAAATGAACTTTCACACATGAAGGGAAATGGTGGGAGTGTGTCAGCCAGCCTTCCTGCCTCCCTGCATGCCTGTCTGCCTCCCTGCATGTGTTTGGACGTATATGGACGTTTGTGTGCTCTTACCTGCCAGCTTCTCTCTACCTGCATTCCTGTGTGTGTGTGAGTGTGTTTGTGACTGTCTGCCTCCCTGTCTGCGTTCCTTTATGTGTGTGTGACTGTCTACCTTCCTCCATGTCTGCATTCCTGTGTGTGTGTGTGTGTGTGTGTGTGTGTGTGTGTGTGTGTGTGTGTGTGTGTGTGTGTGTGTGTGTGTGTGTGTGTGTGTGTGTGTGTGTGTGTGTATGAAGGTCTGCCCCCGGTTTGTCGGTGTGTTTGGACTCTGGATTGATTGGCTAATTGAACTCCTTCTCCTTTCATGTTTGGACGTGTTGTACCTGGGATGCCTCGGTGCTGTGACGCGTTGCCTCGGTGTTGACGTGACGATTGAAGAAGAAAGGTGCTGCTATAATCATGAAAGGCCCTGACCCCATCACACGGATTATACTGCCTGATTTGTTGTGAGCTGACACTTCAACAGTTCAAACGCAGACTGGAGAG
>NC_138294.1:10344106-10441606 GCF_965601325.2 Salmo salar
CCTCTCCATCCTTCTCCTCTCCCTCTCTCCACTCTTCTATTCTCCTCTGTCCATTTTTATTCATATGTCTGTCAGTCCACTGCTGGAACAGAAGAGACAACAACACATTATGATGGGCTCCATATGACTGTTGTTAACCTGTTGGGGCTAGGGGGCAGTATTTGCACGGCCGGATAAAAAACGTACCCGATTTGAACTGGTTACTACTCTTGCCCAGAAACTACAATATGCATATAATTAGTAGATTTGGATAAAAACACTCTAAAGTTTGTAAAACTGTTTGAATGGTGTCTGTGAGTATAACAGAACTCATATGGCAGGCCAAAACCTGAGAAGATTCCATACAGGACGTGCCCTGTCTGACAATTTGTTGTCCTTCAGTTGCATCTCTATCGAAAATACAGCATCTCTGCTGTAACGTGACATTTTCTAAGGCTTCCATTGGCTCTCAGAAGGCGCCAGAAAGTGTAATGGGGTGTCTGCAGTCTCTGGGCGAAGTACAGCAGCTCTGTTTGTGAGTGGTCAGCCTGGGAACAGTGAGACTGAGAAGCGCGTTCATGAGAATTCTCCATTTTTTTCTTTCAGCCTTTGAATGAATACAATGTCGCCCGGTTGGAATATTATCGCTATTTTACGAGAAAAATCGCATAAAAATTGATTTTAAACAGCGTTTGACATGCTTCGAAGAACGGTAATGGAATATTGGCGGTAATGGAAATTCACCGGAAGTTTGCGGTGGGTATGCTAGTTCTGAACATCACATGCTAATGTAAAAAGCTGGTTTTTGATATAAATATGAACTTGATTGAACAAAACATGCATGTATTATATAACATAATGTCCTAGGAGTGTCATCTGATGAAGATCATCAAAGGTTAGTGCTGCATTTAGCTGTGGTTTTGGTTTTTGTGACATATATGCTTGCTTTGAAAATGGCTGTGTGATTATTTTTGGCAGGGCACTCTCCTGACATAATCTAATGTTTTGCTTTCGCTGTAAAGCCTTTTTGAAATCGGACAATGTGGTTAGATTAACGAGAGTCTTGTCTTTAAAATGGTGTAAAATAGTCATATGTTTGAGAAATTGAAGTTATAGCATTTTTGAGGTATTTGTATTTCGCGCCACGCGATTCCACTGGCTGTTGACTAGGTGGGACGCCTAGCCCAGGGAAGTTAACATTGTCCGTCATTAGCTGCACACACACACACACACACACACACACACACACACACACACACACACACACACACACACACACACACACACACACACACACACACACACACACACACAGAGCCTGTCAGGTCATTAGCCAGATACTAATCTTAGATGGGTTGTCGTTTCTTTCTTTCCGTCCATTCATTTAATTAACGACTTGGGGATTAACAATAGCAGCAACAATCATTTACCTCCGAAAAAACAAAACCTTTGAGAGATGGAGGTGTTATATTCGGAGAGAAAAAAACAAGGTCGTCGTTGTGTTAAGGTATCCCCTTAGAGGATGGTAACGTGGTCTCCACAGCAATGACAACGTGGTTTCCATGGCACCACCAGGGACTGGCTCCATCCTCACGCTCCCACTTGTGGAACAACCCACGTCCCCGTAGACTCTAGAACGCTCCCTCTTCCTCAGCCGGAACAGTCACAATAACTAGGGCAACATCTCGGGGATAAACTGAACTGTAATTAAGATGGTGTTTCAATGTATTCTAAAGGGTACCCAATTCTCTATTTAGTGCACTACTTTCGACCAGGGCCCTATGGTAAAGTAGTGCACTATCTAGTGATTAGGGTGCAACCAGTTTAAGATTTGCCTCTGTGTGTGTGTGCACTGTTAAAGTACTGTTTAAAGGCAGAGAGATGAGCAGCAGGAAGTTAAGGGATCTTAACTTCTTCAGGCTAGGGGGCAGTATTCGGAAGTTTGGATGAATGAGGTGCCCAAAGTAAACTGCCTGTTACTCAGGCCCAGAAGCTAGGATATGCATGTAATTGGTAGTATTGGATAGAAAACACTCTAAAGTTTCCAAAACTGTTAAAATAATGTCTGTGAGTATAACAGAACTGATTGCAGGCAAAAACCTGAGGACAATCCATCCAGATTTCTTTTTTTCAGCTCACCTCTGATTACAATGGCTGGGAATGGGAGTATAAGTCATCCCAGATTGCAGTTCCTAGGGCTTCCACTAGATGTCAACAGTCTTTAGAAAGAGTTTCAGGCTTGTTTTTTGAAAAATGAGCTAGAATTTGTAGTTTTTCTAAGTGGCTCCCATTTTGGCTGTAGTGTTTGTAGCGCGTTCTGGTGAGTACGCGTACTTCATTATTTATCTCCGGTAATGGTCTCTTAAATTTGATCGTTTATTTACATAATAGGGTACCTGAGGATTGATTAGGAATGTTGTTTGACTTGTTTAGAAGAAGTTTATTGGTAACTTACGAATTCATTTTGTATGCATTTTGAATGTTGGAAACCGGTGGATTAATGAGTCAAGCGCACCATTGAAACTTACTTTTTTGGGATATAAAGAAGGACTTTATCGAACTAAAGGACCATTTGTTATGTAACTGGGACCCTTGTGATTGCAACCAGATGAAGATCTTCAAAGGTAAGTGATTTATTTTATAGCTATATCTGACTTTTGTGACTCGTCTGCTTGGTTGGAAAATGTATGTAATGCTTTTGTGTGCGGGACGCTGTCCTCGGATAATCGCATGGTGTGCTTTCGCCGTAAAGCCTTTTTGAAATCTGACAATGCGGCTGGATTAACAAGAATTTAAGCTTTTAAATGTATGACACTTGTATTTTCATGAATGTTTAATATTACGATTTCTGTCATTTGAATTTGGCGCTCTGCAATTTCACAGGATGTTGGCCAGGTGGGACGATAGCATCCCAATGATCCGTAAGAAGTTTTTAAGCAACACTAAGTCTTATGAAATAGATAAACACATACAATAAGACGTATTCAATGTGTATACAGTACCAATAGAAGCTTCTGGGTAAAATAACGCCTTGGTAAAAAGACAAACTGAAAAGAAGAGGTGGGTAGTGGAGGTTGTCTGTGAGGGTACTGTTGAATACAGAGGCCGAAATCAAGGAATAAGGAATGCATTGCAAGGGGTAGAGTACGACCCTAACTGACACAGGAAGCAGCACAGGTCCTAATCCAGACAGTTGTCATCTCCCGTCTGGAATACTGCAACTCGCTGTTGGCTGGGCTCCCCGCTTGTGTCATCAAACCCCTGCAACTTATCCAGAACACAGCAGCTCACCTGGTTTCCAACCTTCCAAAGTTCTCACGTCACCCCGCTCCTCTGCACACTCCAATGGCTTCCAGTTGAAGCTCGCATCCACTACAAGACCATGGTGCTTACCTGCAGAACAGCAAGAGGAACTGCCCCTCCCTACATTTAGTCTATGCTCAAATCCTACACCCCAACCCGAGCACTCCGTTCTGCCACCTCAGGTATCTTGGCCCTCCAACCCCTATCAAAGGGCAACTCTCGCTCAGCCCAGTCCAAACTCTTCTGTCCTGGCACCCCAATGGTGGAACCAGCTTCCCCCTGAAGCTAGGACGGATGAGTCCCTGCCACCTTCAAACAGTTTCTTAAATAATCCTCCTCACCTCGATAACACTAAACCAGCACCCCCACCTTTCAGGCTCTGACTCTACTGACAGCTACGTTATTAAGGAAAAATGGGCTTTCTATAACTGTGAATGTACTGACTGTAAGTAGATCTGGATAAGAGCGTCTGCTAAATGACTAAAATGTAAACATTTATGTTGTAGAGAATGTATTGTAAGGGGTTGGATGTGGTAGATAATGTAGTGTAAGGGGTTAGATGTGGTAGATAATGTATTCTAAGGGGTTAGATGTGGTAGATAATGTATTGTAAAGGGTTTGATGTTGTAGATAATGTAATGTAAGGGGTTAGATGTGGTAGATAATGTATTGTAAGGGGTTTGATGTTGTAGATAATGTATTGTAAGGGGTTTGATGTGGTGATAATGTGTTGTAAGGGGTTTGATGTGGTAGAGAATGTATTGTAAAGGGTTTGATGTTGTAGATAATGTATTGTAAGGGGTTTGATGTTGTAGATAATGTATTGTAAATGGTTTGATGTTGTAGATAATGTATTGTAAGGGGTTTGATGTTGTAGAAAATGTATTGTAAAGGGTTTGATGTTGTAGAGAATGTATTGGAAGGGGTTTCATGTTGTAGATAATGTATTGTAAGGGGTTTGATGTTGTAGAGAATGTATTGTAAATGGTTTGATGTTGTAGATAATGTTTTGTAAAGGGTTTGATGTTGTAGATAATGTATTGTAAAGGGTTTGATGTTGTAGAGAATGTATTGGAAGGGGTTTGATGTTGTAGATAATGCATTGTAAGGTGTTTGATGTTGTAGAGAATGTATTGTAAGGGGTTTGATGTGGTAAACAATGTATTATGAGGGGTTTGATTTTGTAGATAATATATTGTAAGGGGTTTGATGTTGTAGAAAATGTTAGAAGCCGTGCATAAGAAGCAGAGTACGCTGATACTAATGAAACCTTTCTCTGTTCTCTCTTCTATTCCCTCTATCTTTTATTCTCTCTCTCTCTTTATTCTCTCTATTGTTCCCTCCTGTTCTCTCTCTCAACCTCTCCTTATTTTGCTCTCTTCTGTCTTTCTCTCTTCCCAGTGTCACTAACGACTTGCTCCTCCGTCACTCACCGTTGTTCTCACTGCTCTGGGAGCCACTGGTGTCAGCATTGCAGAGGATGTGGGATGAAGAAAGAGAGAGAAATGGAGCGGGGGTGGATTGAACGAGAGAGAGATAGAGAGAGATGGAGCGGGGGTGGATAGAAAGAGAGAGAGAGATGGAATGGGGAGGATAGAAAGAGAGAAAGGGATGGAGCGGAGGCACTGGTGTCAGCGTAGCAGAGAGGATGATGGGATTGGAAAGAGAGAAATTGAGAGAGAGGCGGAGGGTTAGGAGAGTGACAAAGCTCACAAACCAACCACCCAATCACTTTGACTCCTCTGTGCATGCTGCTAGAGAGAAAGAGAGAGAGAGAGAGAGAGAGAGAGAGAGAGAGAGAGAGAGAGAGAGAGAGATGGAAAGAGAGAGAGAGCAAGAAGGCGAGAAGGAGAGGGAAGGATAGACAGAGAGACAGAGACAGAGATGGAGAGAGAGAGATTATGAGAAAAAGCGAGTGAGAGAGAGAGAGATTCTGAGAAAGAAAGAGAGAGATTATGAGAAAGAGAGAGAGAGAAAAACAGCAAGATGAAGAGCACCCACTTAAAGCTGAAACATGAATGAACACTTCAGAGTGACGTCCCCCAGGTCTCTCTCCTCTTCACACTCCTCCCTGTCTAAATAACGACACTGGAGGAGCAGCTTGAGAGGGGGACTGAGAGGGGGCCTGAGAGGGGGACTGAGAGGGGGACTGAGAGGGGGACTGAGAGGGGGACTGAGAGGGGGACTGAGAGGAGGCCTGAGAGGAGGCCTGAGAGGAGGCCTGAGAGGGGGCCTGAGAGGGGGACTGAGAGGGGGCCTGAGAGGGGGACTGAGAGGAGGCCTGAGAGGGGGACTGAGAGGCGGCCTGAGAGGAGGCCTGAGAGGAGGCCTGAGAGGAGGCCTGAGAGGAGGCCTGAGAGGGGGACTGAGAGGGGGCCTGAGAGGGGGACTGAGAGGGGGACTGAGAGGGGGACTGAGAGGGGGACTGAGAGGGGGCCTGAGTGGGGGCCTGAGAGGGGGCCTGAGAGGGGGACTGAGAGGGGGCCTGAGAGGGGGACTGAGAGGGGGCCTGAGAGGGGGCCTGAGAGGGGGACTGAGAGGAGGCCTGAGAGGAGGCCTGAGAGGAGGCCTGAGAGGGGGACTGAGAGGAGGCCTGAGAGGGGGCCTGAGAGGGGGACTGAGAGGAGGCCTGAGAGGAGGCCTGAGAGGAGGCCTGAGAGGCGGCCTGAATGGAGGCATGAGAGGAGGCCTGAGAGGAGGCCTGAGAGGCGGCCTGAATGGAGGCATGAGAGGAGGCCTGAGAGGAGGCCTGAGAGGAGGCCTGAGAGGAGGCCTGAGAGGAGGCCTGAGAGGAGGCCTGAGACGCCCGAGCACTTACTACAGTGTAGACCCAGCTATGCAACGCTTTGTCCCACTGCATTATAGATGTGGGCTGGGCCAGAACCGGACACTGAGAGATCCTCTGGTACTTTTTAGAGGATCTTAGCACCTGTAGTGCGGATTCTGGATTTACGGATGGTTTTAGTATGCAGGAACACACACACACACACACACACACACACACACACACACACACACACACACACACACACACACACACACACACACACACACACACACACACACACACACACACACATACCACGCTCTGGCCCATGTGTTGCTCTGTGCTAAAGCCCTGGTCTCTCTGTCTCATTGAAACATTGAGCATAAAGTGGACCTGACAGTGTTTAACTACTTTGTATAGATATGAAACAAACAATCATAATGTCGGTCAAAAATATCAAATTCCCAGTTTATTTATAAAAAACAACTTTATAAGAGGTTTTAAAAATAGATTATGTTTGATGTACACTAAGGCATTGTTGGCAGAATACTGTAGATGGATGCAGTTCAATGCATGATTATTATAATTCACCAACACATTTCTTGGTTGTCCCAAAAATATTGCTATGAGGTTGTAAATCCCAGCTGGTCTGGTACATTGTTTCTTGCCTCCACCCTTCAGAGATGTAATGTTTCAGTTTCAATGACTCAACATGTTGAACAAAAACAGACGACTGTAAATGAGGCTAGAAATGTAAATATAATAAAACTAGCAAGGGAACTGATCACAAGTCAGTCCTAACAGGACGTATAGGCTAGCACACGTGTCAAACACAAGGCCCGCGGGCCGAATAGGACATACAGTGAGGGAAAAAAGTATGCTGATTTTGTACGTTTGCCCACTGACAAAGAAATGATCAGTCTATAATTTTAATGGTAGGTTTATTTGAACAGTGAGAGACAGAATAACAACAAAAAAATCCAGAAAAACACTGAATTGATTTGCATTTTAATGAGGGAAATAAGTATTTGACCCCCTCTCAATCAGAAAGATTTCTGGCTCCCAGGTGTCTTTTATACAGGTAACGAGCTGAGATTAGGAGCACACTCTTAAAGGGAGTGCTCCTAATCTCAGTTTGTTACCTGTATAAAAGACACCTGTCCACAGAAGCAATAAATCAATCAGATTCCAAACTCTCCACCATGGCCAAGACCAAAGAGCTCTCCAAGGATGTCAGGGACAAGATTGTAGACCTATACAAGGCTGGAATGGGCTACAAGACCACCACCAAGCAGCTTGGTGAGAAGGTGACAACAGTTGGTGCGATTATTCGCAAATGGAAGAAACGCAAAAGAACTGTCAATCTCCCTCGGCCTGGTGCTCCATGCAAGATCTCACCTCGTGGAGTTGCAATGATCATGAGAACAGTGAGGAATCAGCCCAGAACTACACGGGAAGATCTTGTCAATGATCTCAAGGCAGCTGGGACCATAATCACCAAGACATTGAAAATGGGTCGTGAATGGGTATTCCAGCATGACAATGACCCAAAACACATGGCCAAGGCAACAAAGGAGTGGCTCAAGAAGAAGCACATTAAGGTCCTGGAGTGGCCTAGCCAGTCTCCAGACCTTAATCCCATAGAAAATCGGTGGAGGGAGCTGAAGGTTCGAGTTGCCAAACGTCAGCCTCGAAACCTTAATGACTTGGAGAAGATCTGCAAAGAGGAGTGGGACAAAATCCCTCCTGAGATGTGTGCAAACCTGGTGGCCAACTACAAGAAATGTCTGACCTCTGTGATTGCCAACAAGGGTTTTGCCACCAAGTACTAAGTCATGTTTTGCAGAGGGGTCAAATACTTACTTCCCTCATTAAAATGCAAATCATTTTATAACATGCGTTTTTCTGGATTTTTTTGTTGTTATTCTGTCTCTCACTGTTCAAATAAACCTACCATTAAAATTATAGACTGATCATTTCTTTGTCAGTGGGCAAACGTACAAAATCAGCACGGGATCAAATACTTTTTTCCCTCACTGTACAAGCAAGAATATATATGAGTCAACAGTTAAGTCATATACTTTATGAAATAATAGCCTGATGCGCTGGCGTTACTTTCGTGCTTTCGTGTGATTCGTTTACAGCGCCACAGCGGAGGGAAAGTGTACAAACACATGCCACAGTCCTAGCTAGGTTACTAAAATGTTGTAGTCTGGCTTCGGGTTATTCACTAAACCTGCTACAAAACACAATTCAAAGGAGAAACATGCAGTCCTATTACAGCAGTGTTTGAGCAGTAGCCTAGGCTGGCTACTCCACTACAGTACAGTGCTGCATTCAACTGCACTGGTGTCAACATTGTCGTGTCTTTGGGGGGTACCATTAAACTGAAGATATGTTTATCAATTAGCTCCCTGTAATTATTATCACGCGATTAAACTGATTAATCGTTTAATTGTAATTAACTAGGAGGTCGGGGCACCAAGGAGAATATTCAGATTACAAAGCTATAATTTTCCTAATATAACTTTCCTGTACTATAATATTATATTCTATTATAGTATAGGTCGATTATCTTCTTAAGTTTAAATGGTGTATTTTACCTCTAGTCCAGTCTCATTCCAAAACGTCGTAAATTGTTGTATCTGCACGAACCCAGTCTTTACTAAAATCATCCATACATCAATTGTCTTAAAATCATTTATTTACTACACTAAGTAATTAACAGAAAAACATACAAACAGTAATTATTGTCACAAAGGATTGGTATCGGAATGTGCCCTTGTGGGCTAAACAGGCTGGTGGGCCTGTTGAACAATGGGTCATAAATGGTCAGCTGAGAAGTTTACACAGAGTTCATTAATATTACAATTGACAATTGAAGGCTCACTCATTCAGGAACAATTGCAATCAATATATATTTACGCTCAGTGTATCGTCGTTCTTTGTTGGAGAGTTCGGTTCTGTTGGGAGAGTTTTGTCCACGTTCTCTCTCTCTCTCTCTCTCTCTCTCGGTTAGAATGGATCTTTCAGAGCGACATTCATTAATGTCGTCATAGAATGGTGGTTTCCGTTGGTCTTCGCGTTCGATGATATAATTTACTTAGCTGCAGACTAATAATTAATATCAAAGACTTGTTCTTATTCTGTCAGTATCAATAGTCTAAAAGTTAACCACGTGGTATGGTTCACTTTCAGTAGAGGAATTGGATGGTCAAACCTCTGGCCATAGAGTGTAGGCCTGGTCTGAGGAAATGTAAATCAGGGAGTGTTTTATAGTGCCCATCGAACAGGCTTGGTCAAATGACGCCTGGTCCTGTATATGTCCCTGGGGCGTGCCTATGACTGAGTTAGATTTGGTTACAGAAATACAATTCTATCACATTACATCAGTACATAGCATCTCAATGTCTTACAAAAGCTTTATCCTTATTAATACATTCCATACACCCATATGAGGCAAGTCTTAAACTGAGTCTATTATATAAACAGTTTTATGGTAATATGGCTATATTGTCTCTTCTGAGTATCACAAAATTGTACCAAAAGAGGCCAACGTCATGACATAATTATAAAAGGTTGTATTCTTTCTAGTTAAACAATGGCCAGTTTGGGTCATTTTTTGTTTTGAAAAACAAATAGGCTATGTCTGGACCGTGAATTCGCTATGTTTTTTCAACATGGCCCATGCAACGATTGATTTTGACACCCTTGGCAAAACTATTTATTTATGTATGTAACTTATCTATTTATTTAACAAGCTAAAATGACAGAGCCTAATGTTAGCTGAGCTAGCTGCTGGAAGGATGTCCTGTCATTGGAGGACAGGGTGAGTGACTGACTTTGTCACGACACTGACGGATGGTGGCGCCTCTCCTCGGCCGGGCGGCGCTCGGTGGTCGTCGTCGCCGGCCTACTAGCTGCCATCGATCCTCTGTTTCACTTTCTGTTGGTTAGGTCTAGGTTAGGCACGCACCTGTTTTGTTTTAGTTGTTAGTGGGGGGTATTTAGTCTAGCTAGGTAGGCTTGTGTTTTGGTGTGTTCACGGATTTTCTGTCTCCTGCGCTTGACTCTGCATCTCCTGCTTCCTTGAGCCAACCTTGACAGACTTTTTTCCCTCATATCGTTTTGTCGGAAACTACAGCTAGAGATGCGGTGTCGTTTGGTTAGCTAGCAAGAAATGTGAATGGCTTTGCTAGCTAGCTAGCTATGCTGAACTTGAACGACTCTTATCCACAGTTAGCATAATCTCTTAGTTGTCAATCAAATTGATTTGGCAATGATCAAATGGGCGGGCAGGCAAGTTTCCGTTCAGTTGACAAAATGTGGGTTGGGACAGCATGCATTGGCAGGCAAGCTGCAGAAGACGAGCAGGCTACTATTCCGCATCGCTTCAGTGCATTTGGAAGGCCAACTAGCTTAAAACTCCAGTTCATGGTGAATGATGGCAGGTCCTACTGCCTGGAAACACACAGTCCAGTTCATAGTGAATGATGGCAGGCCCTACTGCCTGGAAACACACAGTCCAGTTCAAAGTGAATGATGGCAGGCCCTACTGCCTGTAAACACACAGTCCAGTTCATAGTGAATGATGGCAGGCCCTACTGCCTGGAAACACACAATCCAGTTCATAGTGAATGATGGCAGGCCCTACTGCCTGTATACACACAGTCCAGTTCATAGTGAATGATGGCAGGCCCTACTGCCTATAAACACACAGTCCAGTTCAAAGTGAATGATGGCAGGCTCTACTGCCTCGAATCACACAGTCCAGTTCAAAGTGAATAATGGCAGGCCCTACTGCCTGTAAACACACTGTCCAGTTCATAGTGAATGATGGCAGGCCCTACTGCCTGTATACACACAGTCCAGTTCATAGTGAATGATGGCAGGCCCTACTGCCTGGAAACACACAGTCCAGTTCATAGTGAATGATGGCAGGCCCTACTGCCTGGAAACACACAGTCCAATTCATAGTGAATGATGGCAGGCCCTACTGCCTGGAAACACACAGTCCAGTTCATAGTGAATGATGGCAGGCCCTACTGCCTGGAAACACACAGTCCAATTCATAGTGAATGATGGCAGGTCCTACTGCCTGTAAACACACAGTCCAGTTCATAGTGAATGATGGCAGGTCCTACTGCCTGGAAACACACAGTCCAGTTCATACTGAATGATGGCAGGCCCTACTGCCTGGAAACACACAGTCCAGTTCATAGTGAATGATGGCAGGCCCTACTGCCTGGAAACACACAGTCCAGTTCATAGTGAATGATGGCAGGTCCTACTGCCTGGAAACACACAGTCCAGTTCATGGTGAATGATGGCAGGTCCTACTGCCTGGAAACACACAGTCCAGTTCATAGTGAATGATGGCAGGCCCTACTGCCTGGAAACACACAGTCCAGTTCAAAGTGAATGATGGCAGGCTCTACTGCCTGGAATCACACAGTCCAGTTCACAATGAATGATGGCAGGTCCTACTGCCTGGAAACACACAGTCCAGTTCATAGTGAATGATGGCAGGCCCTACTGCCTGGATACACACATTCCAGTTCATAGTGAATGATGGCAGGCCCTACTGCCTGGAAACACACAGTCCAGATCATAGTGAATGATGGCAGGTCCTACTGCCTGGAAACACACAGTCCAGTTCATGGTGAATGATGGCCGGTTCCTACTGCCTGTAAACACACAGTCCAATTCATAGTGAATGATGGCAGGCCCAACTGCCTTTAAACACACAGTCCAGTTCATAGTGAATGATGGCAGGCCCAACTGCCTTTAAACACACAGTCCAGTTCATAGTGAATGATGTCAGGCTCTACTGCCTGTAAACACACAGTCCAATTCATAGTGAATGATGGCAGTCCCTACTGCCTGTATACACACAGTCCAGTTCATAGTGAATGATGGCAGGCCCTACTGCCTGTAAACACACAGTCCAGTTCAAAGTCAATGATGGCAGGCTCTACTGCCTGGAATCACACAGTCCAGTTCAAAGTGAATAATGGCAGGCCCTACTGCCTGTAAACACACTGTCCAGTTCATAGTGAATGATGGCAGGCCCTACTGCCTGGAAACACACCGTCCAGTTCATAGTGAATGATGGCAGGCCCTACTGCCTGGAAACACACAGTCCAGTTCATAGTGAATGATGGCAGGCCCTACTGCCTGGAAACACACAGTCCAATTCATAGTGAATGATGGCAGGTCCTACTGCCTGTAAACACACAGTCCAGTTCATAGTGAATGATGGCAGGTCCTACTGCCTGGAAACACACAGTCCAGTTCATACTGAATGATGGCAGGCCCTACTGCCTGGAAACACACAGTCCAGTTCATAGTGAATGATGGCAGGCCCTACTGCCTGGAAACACACAGTCCAGTTCATAGTGAATGATGGCAGGTCCTACTGCCTGGAAACACACAGTCCAGTTCATGGTGAATGATGGCAGGTCCTACTGCCTGGAAACACACAGTCCAGTTCATAGTGAATGATGGCAGGCCCTACTGCCTGGAAACACACAGTCCAGTTCAAAGTGAATGATGGCAGGCCCTACTGCCTGTAAACACACAGTCCAGTTCATAGTGAATGATGGCAGGCCCTACTGCCTGTATACACACAGTCTAGTTCATAGTGAATGATGGCAGGCCCTACTGCCTGTAAACACACAGTCCAGTTCAAAGTGAATGATGGCAGGCTCTACTGCCTCGAATCACTCAGTCCAGTTCAAAGTGAATAATGGCAGGCCCTACTGCATGTAAACACACTGTCCAGTTCATAGTGAATGATGGCAGGCCCTACTGCCTGGAAACACACAGTCCAGTTCATAGTGAATGATGGCAGGCCCTGCTACCTGGAAACACACATTCCAATTCATAGTGAATGATGGCAGGTCCTACTGCCTGTAAACACACAGTCCAGTTCATAGTGAATGATGGCAGGTCCTACTGCCTGGAAACACACAGTCCAGTTCATAGTGAATGATGGCAGGCCCTACTGCCTGGAAACACACAGTCCAGTTCATAGTGAATGATGGCAGGCCCTACTGCCTGGAAACACACAGTCCAGTTCATAGTGAATGATGGCAGGCCCTACTGCCTGGAAACACACAGTCCAGTTCATAGTGAATGATGGCAGGCCCTACTGCCTGGAAACACACAGTCCAATTCATATTGAATGATGGCAGGCCCTACTGCCTGTAAACACACAGTCCAGTTCATAGTGAATGATGGCAGGCCCTACTGCCTGGAAACACACAGTCCAGTTCATAGTGAATGATGGCAGGCCCTACTGCCTGTATACACACAGTCCAGTTCATAGTGAATGATGGCAGGCCCTACTGCCTGGAAACACACAGTCCAGTTCAAAGTGAATGATGGCAGGCTCTACTGCCTGGAATCACACAGTCCAGTTCACAGTGAATGATGGCAGGTCCTACTGCCTGGAAACACACAGTCCAGTTCATAGTGAATGATGGCAGGCCCTACTGCCTGGAAACACACAGTCCAGTTCATAGTGAATGATGGCAGGCCCTACTGCCTGGAAACACACAGTCCAGTTCATGGTGAATGATGGCCGGTTCCTACTGCTTGGCAACACACAGTCCAGTTCATAGTGAATGATGGCAGGCCCTACTGCCTGTAAACACACAGTCCATTTCATAGTGAATGATGGCAGGCTCTACTGCCTGTAAACACACAGTCCAATTCATAGTGAATGATGGCAGGCCCAACTGCCTGTAAACACACAGTCCAGTTCATAGTGAATGATGTCAGGCTCTACTGCCTGTAAACACACAGTCCAATTCATAGTGAATGATGGCAGGCCCTACTGCCTGTATACACACAGTCCAGTTCATAGTGAATGATGGCAGGCCCTACTGCCTGTAAACACACAGTCCAGTTCAAAGTCAATGATGGCAGGCTCTACTGCCTGGAATCACACAGTCCAGTTCAAAGTGAATAATGGCAGGCCCTACTGCCTGTAAACACACTGTCCAGTTCATAGTGAATGATGGCAGGCCCTACTGCCTGGAAACACACAGTCCAGTTCATAGTGAATGATGGCAGGCCCTACTGCCTGGAAACACACAGTCCAGTTCATAGTGAATGATGGCAGGCCCTACTGCCTGGAAACACACAGTCCAATTCATAGTGAATGATGGCAGGTCCTACTGCCTGTAAACACACAGTCCAGTTCATAGTGAATGATGGCAGGTCCTACTGCCTGGAAACACACAGTCCAGTTCATACTGAATGATGGCAGGCCCTACTGCCTGGAAACACACAGTCCAGTTCATAGTGAATGATGGCAGGCCCTACTGCCTGGAAACACACAGTCCAGTTCATAGTGAATGATGGCAGGTCCTACTGCCTGGAAACACACAGTCCAGTTCATGGTGAATGATGGCAGGTCCTACTGCCTGGAAACACACAGTCCAGTTCATAGTGAATGATGGCAGGCCCTACTGCCTGGAAACACACAGTCCAGTTCAAAGTGAATGATGGCAGGCCCTACTGCCTGTAAACACACAGTCCAGTTCATAGTGAATGATGGCAGGCCCTACTGCCTGGAAACACACAGTCCAGTTCATAGTGAATGATGGCAGGCCCTACTGCCTGTATACACACAGTCCAGTTCATAGTGAATGATGGCAGGCCCTACTGCCTATAAACACACAGTCCAGTTCAAAGTGAATGATGGCAGGCTCTACTGCCTCGAATCACACAGTCCAGTTCAAAGTGAATAATGGCAGGCCCTACTGCCTGTAAACACACTGTCCAGTTCATAGTGAATGATGGCAGGCCCTACTGCCTGGAAACACACAGTCCAGTTCATAGTGAATGATGGCAGGCCCTACTGCCTGGAAACACACAGTCCAGTTCATGGTGAATGATGGCCGGTTCCTACTGCTTGGCAACACACAGTCCAGTTCATAGTGAATGATGGCAGGCCCTACTGCCTGTAAACACACAGTCCATTTCATAGTGAATGATGGCAGGCTCTACTGCCTGTAAACACACAGTCCAATTCATAGTGAATGATGGCAGGCCCAACTGCCTGTAAACACACAGTCCATTTCATAGTGAATGATGTCAGGCTCTACTGCCTGTAAACACACAGTCCAATTCATAGTGAATGATGGCAGGCCCTACTGCCTGTATACACACAGTCCAGTTCATAGTGAATGATGGCAGGCCCTACTGCCTGTAAACACACAGTCCAGTTCAAAGTCAATGATGGCAGGCTCTACTGCCTGGAATCACACAGTCCAGTTCAAAGTGAATAATGGCAGGCCCTACTGCCTGTAAACACACTGTCCAGTTCATAGTGAATGATGGCAGGCCCTACTGCCTGGAAACACACAGTCCAGTTCATAGTGAATGATGGCAGGCCCTACTGCCTGGAAACACACAGTCCAGTTCATAGTGAATGATGGCAGGCCCTACTGCCTGGAAACACACAGTCCAATTCATAGTGAATGATGGCAGGTCCTACTGCCTGTAAACACACAGTCCAGTTCATAGTGAATGATGGCAGGTCCTACTGCCTGGAAACACACAGTCCAGTTCATACTGAATGATGGCAGGCCCTACTGCCTGGAAACACACAGTCCAGTTCATAGTGAATGATGGCAGGCCCTACTGCCTGGAAACACACAGTCCAGTTCATAGTGAATGATGGCAGGTCCTACTGCCTGGAAACACACAGTCCAGTTCATGGTGAATGATGGCAGGTCCTACTGCCTGGAAACACACAGTCCAGTTCATAGTGAATGATGGCAGGCCCTACTGCCTGGAAACACACAGTCCAGTTCAAAGTGAATGATGGCAGGCCCTACTGCCTGTAAACACACAGTCCAGTTCATAGTGAATGATGGCAGGCCCTACTGCCTGGAAACACACAATCCAGTTCATAGTGAATGATGGCAGGCCCTACTGCCTGTATACACACAGTCCAGTTCATAGTGAATGATGGCAGGCCCTACTGCCTATAAACACACAGTCCAGTTCAAAGTGAATGATGGCAGGCTCTACTGCCTCGAATCACACAGTCCAGTTCAAAGTGAATAATGGCAGGCCCTACTGCCTGTAAACACACTGTCCAGTTCATAGTGAATGATGGCAGGCCCTACTGCCTGTATACACACAGTCCAGTTCATAGTGAATGATGGCAGGCCCTACTGCCTGGAAACACACAGTCCAGTTCATAGTCAATGATGGCAGGCCCTACTGCCTGGAAACACACAGTCCAATTCATAGTGAATGATGGCAGGCCCTACTGCCTGGAAACACACAGTCCAGTTCATAGTGAATGATGGCAGGCCCTACTGCCTGGAAACACACAGTCCAATTCATATTGAATGATGGCAGGCCCTACTGCCTGTAAACACACAGTCCAGTTCATAGTGAATGATGGCAGGCCCTACTGCCTGGAAACACACAGTCCAGTTCATAGTGAACGATGGCAGGCCCTACTGCCTGGAAACACACAGTCCAATTCATAGTGAATGATGGCAGGTCCTACTGCCTGTAAACACACAGTCCAGTTCATAGTGAATGATGGCAGGTCCTACTGCCTGGAAACACACAGTCCAGTTCATACTGAATGATGGCAGGCCCTACTGCCTGGAAACACACAGTCCAGTTCATAGTGAATGATGGCAGGCCCTACTGCCTGGAAACACACAGTCCAGTTCATAGTGAATGATGGCAGGTCCTACTGCCTGGAAACACACAGTCCAGTTCATGGTGAATGATGGCAGGTCCTACTGCCTGGAAACACACAGTCCAGTTCATAGTGAATGATGGCAGGCCCTACTGCCTGGAAACACACAGTCCAGTTCAAAGTGAATGATGGCAGGCCCTACTGCCTGTAAACACACAGTCCAGTTCATAGTGAATGATGGCAGGCCCTACTGCCTGGAAACACACAATCCAGTTCATAGTGAATGATGGCAGGCCCTACTGCCTGTATACACACAGTCCAGTTCATAGTGAATGATGGCAGGCCCTACTGCCTATAAACACACAGTCCAGTTCAAAGTGAATGATGGCATGCTCTACTGCCTCGAATCACACAGTCCAGTTCAAAGTGAATAATGGCAGGCCCTACTGCCTGTAAACACACTGTCCAGTTCATAGTGAATGATGGCAGGCCCTACTGCCTGTATACACACAGTCCAGTTCATAGTGAATGATGGCAGGCCCTACTGCCTGGAAACACACAGTCCAGTTCATAGTGAATGATGGCAGGCCCTACTGCCTGGAAACACACAGTCCAATTCATAGTGAATGATGGCAGGCCCTACTGCCTGGAAACACACAGTCCAGTTCATAGTGAATGATGGCAGGCCCTACTGCCTGGAAACACACAGTCCAATTCATATTGAATGATGGCAGGCCCTACTGCCTGTAAACACACAGTCCAGTTCATAGTGAATGATGGCAGGCCCTACTGCCTGGAAACACACAGTCCAGTTCATAGTGAATGATGGCAGGCCCTACTGCCTGTATACACACAGTCCAGTTCATAGTGAATGATGGCAGGCCCTACTGCCTGGAAACACACAGTCCAGTTCAAAGTGAATGATGGCAGGCTCTACTGCCTGGAATCACACAGTCCAGTTCACAGTGAATGATGGCAGGTCCTACTGCCTGGAAACACACAGTCCAGTTCATAGTGAATGATGGCAGGCCCTACTGCCTGGAAACACACAGTCCAGTTCATAGTGAATGATGGCAGGCCCTACTGCCTGGAAACACACAGTCCAGTTCATGGTGAATGATGGCCGGTTCCTACTGCTTGGCAACACACAGTCCAGTTCATAGTGAATGATGGCAGGCCCTACTGCCTGTAAACACACAGTCCATTTCATAGTGAATGATGGCAGGCTCTACTGCCTGTAAACACACAGTCCAATTCATAGTGAATGATGGCAGGCCCAACTGCCTGTAAACACACAGTCCAGTTCATAGTGAATGATGTCAGGCTCTACTGCCTGTAAACACACAGTCCAATTCATAGTGAATGATGGCAGGCCCTACTGCCTGTATACACACAGTCCAGGTCATAGTGAATGATGGCAGGCCCTACTGCCTGTAAACACACAGTCCAGTTCAAAGTCAATGATGGCAGGCTCTACTGCCTGGAATCACACAGTCCAGTTCAAAGTGAATAATGGCAGGCCCTACTGCCTGTAAACACACTGTCCAGTTCATAGTGAATGATGGCAGGCCCTACTGCCTGGAAACACACAGTCCAGTTCATAGTGAATGATGGCAGGCCCTACTGCCTGGAAACACACAGTCCAGTTCATAGTGAATGATGGCAGGCCCTACTGCCTGGAAACACACAGTCCAATTCATAGTGAATGATGGCAGGTCCTACTGCCTGTAAACACACAGTCCAGTTCATAGTGAATGATGGCAGGTCCTACTGCCTGGAAACACACAGTCCAGTTCATACTGAATGATGGCAGGCCCTACTGCCTGGAAACACACAGTCCAGTTCATAGTGAATGATGGCAGGCCCTACTGCCTGGAAACACACAGTCCAGTTCATAGTGAATGATGGCAGGTCCTACTGCCTGGAAACACACAGTCCAGTTCATGGTGAATGATGGCAGGTCCTACTGCCTGGAAACACACAGTCCAGTTCATAGTGAATGATGGCAGGCCCTACTGCCTGGAAACACACAGTCCAGTTCAAAGTGAATGATGGCAGGCCCTACTGCCTGTAAACACACAGTCCAGTTCATAGTGAATGATGGCAGGCCCTACTGCCTGGAAACACACAGTCCAGTTCATAGTGAATGATGGCAGGCCCTACTGCCTGTATACACACAGTCCAGTTCATAGTGAATGATGGCAGGCCCTACTGCCTATAAACACACAGTCCAGTTCAAAGTGAATGATGGCAGGCTCTACTGCCTCGAATCACACAGTCCAGTTCAAAGTGAATAATGGCAGGCCCTACTGCCTGTAAACACACTGTCCAGTTCATAGTGAATGATGGCAGGCCCTACTGCCTGGAAACACACAGTCCAGTTCATAGTGAATGATGGCAGGCCCTACTGCCTGGAAACACACAGTCCAGTTCATGGTGAATGATGGCCGGTTCCTACTGCTTGGCAACACACAGTCCAGTTCATAGTGAATGATGGCAGGCCCTACTGCCTGTAAACACACAGTCCATTTCATAGTGAATGATGGCAGGCTCTACTGCCTGTAAACACACAGTCCAATTCATAGTGAATGATGGCAGGCCCAACTGCCTGTAAACACACAGTCCAGTTCATAGTGAATGATGTCAGGCTCTACTGCCTGTAAACACACAGTCCAATTCATAGTGAATGATGGCAGGCCCTACTGCCTGTATACACACAGTCCAGTTCATAGTGAATGATGGCAGGCCCTACTGCCTGTAAACACACAGTCCAGTTCAAAGTCAATGATGGCAGGCTCTACTGCCTGGAATCACACAGTCCAGTTCAAAGTGAATAATGGCAGGCCCTACTGCCTGTAAACACACTGTCCAGTTCATAGTGAATGATGGCAGGCCCTACTGCCTGGAAACACACAGTCCAGTTCATAGTGAATGATGGCAGGCCCTACTGCCTGGAAACACACAGTCCAGTTCATAGTGAATGATGGCAGGCCCTACTGCCTGGAAACACACAGTCCAATTCATATTGAATGATGGCAGGCAATACTGCCTGTAAACACACAGTCCAGTTCATAGTGAATGATGGCAGGCCCTACTGCCTGGAAACACACAGTCCAGTTCATAGTGAATGATGGCAGGCCCTACTGCCTGTATACACACAGTCCAGTTCATAGTGAATGATGGCAGGCCCTACTGCCTGTAAACACACAGTCCAGTTCAAAGTGAATGATGGCAGGCTCTACTGCCTGGAATCACACAGTCCAGTTCAAAGTGAATGATGGCAGGTCCTACTGCCTGGAAACACACAGTCCAGTTCATAGTGAATGATGGCAGGCCCTACTGCCTGGAAACACACAGTCCAGTTCATAGTGAATGATGGCAGGCCCTACTGCCTGGAAACACACAGTCCAGTTCATAGTGAATGATGGCAGGTCCTACTGCCTGGAAACACACAGTCCAGTTCATGGTGAATGATGGCCGGGTCCTACTTCTTGGAAACACACAGTCCAGTTCATAGTGAATGATGGCAGGCCCTACTGCCTGTAAACACACAGTCCATTTCATAGTGAATGATGGCAGGCTCTACTGCCTGTAAACACACAGTCCAATTCATAGTGAATGATGGCAGGCCCAACTGCCTGTAAACACACAGTCCAGTTCATAGTGAATGATGTCAGGCTCTACTGCCTGTAAACACACAGTCCAATTCATAGTGAATGATGGCAGGCCCTACTGCCTGTAAACACACAGTCCAGTTCAAAGTGAATGATGGCAGATCCTACTCCCTGTAAACACACAGTCCAGTTCATAGTGAATAATGGCAGGCCCTACTGCCTGTAAACACACAGTCCAGTTCATAGTGAATGATGGCAGGTCCTACTGCTTTTAAACACACAGTCCAGTTCAAAGTGAATGATGGCAGGCCCTACTGCCTGTAAACACAAATTCCAGTTCATAGTGAATGATGGCAGGCCCTACTGCCTGGAAACACACAGTCCAGTTCATAGTGAATGATGGCAGGCTCTACTGCCTGTAAACACACAGTCCAATTCATAGTGAATGTTGGCTGGCTCTACTGCCTGTAAACACACAGTCCAGTTCATAGTGAATGATGTCAGGCTCTACTGCCTGTAAACACACAGTCCAATTCATAGTGAATGATGGCAGGCCCTACTGCCTGTAAACACACAGTCCAGTTCAAAGTGAATGATGGCAGATCCTACTGCCTGTAAACACACAGTCCAGTTCATAGTGAATGATGGCAGGTCCTACTGCCTGTAAGCACACAGTCGAGTTCATAGTGAATAATGGCAGATCCTACTGCCTGTAAACACACAGTCCAGTTCATAGTGAATGATGGCAGGTCCTATTGCCTGGAAACACACAGTCCAATTCATAGTGAATGATGGCAGGTCGTACTGCCTGGAAACACACAGTCCAGTTCATGGTGAATGATGGCAGGTCCTACTGCCTGGAAACACACAGTCCAGTTCATAGTGAATGATGGCAGGCCCTACTGCCTGGAAACACACAGTCCAGTTCAAAGTGAATGATGGCAGGCCCTACTGCCTGTAAACACACAGTCCAGTTCATAGTGAATGATGGCAGGCCCTACTGCCTGTAAACACACAGTCCAGTTCATAGTGAATGATGGCAGGCCCTACTGCCTGGAAACACACAGTCCAGTTCATAGTGAATGATGGCAGGCCCTACTGCCTGGAAACACACAGTCCAGTTCATAGTGAATGATGGCAGGCCCTACTGCCTGTATACACACAGTCCAGTTCATAGTGAATGATGGCAGGCCCTACTGCCTGGAAACACACAGTCCAGTTCAAAGTGAATGATGGCAGGCTCTACTGCCTGGAATCACACAGTCCAGTTCATAGTGAATGATGGCAGGTCCTACTGCCTGGAAACACACAGTCCAGTTCATAGTGAATGATGGCAGGCCCTACTGCCTGGAAACACACAGTCCAGTTCATAGTGAATGATGGCAGGCCCTACTGCCTGGAAACACACAGTCCAGTTCATAGTGAATGATGGCAGGTCCTACTGCCTGGAAACACACAGTCCAGTTCATAGTGAATGATGGCAGGTTCCTACTGCCTGTAAACACACAGTCCAGTTCATAGTGAATGATGGCAGGCCCAACTGCCTGTAAACACACAGTCCAGTTCATAGTGAATGATGTCAGGCTCTACTGCCTGTAAACACACAGTCCAATTCATAGTGAATGATGGCAGGCCCTACTGCCTGTATACACACAGTCCAGTTCATAGTGAATGATGGCAGGCCCTACTGCCTGTAAACACACAGTCCAGTTCAAAGTCAATGATGGCAGGCTCTACTGCCTGGAATCACACAGTCCAGTTCAAAGTGAATAATGGCAGGCCCTACTGCCTGTAAACACACTGTCCAGTTCATAGTGAATGATGGCAGGCCCTACTGCCTGGAAACACACAGTCCAGTTCATAGTGAATGATGGCAGGCCCTACTGCCTGGAAACACACAGTCCAGTTCATAGTGAATGATGGCAGGCCCTACTGCCTGGAAACACACAGTCCAATTCATAGTGAATGATGGCAGGTCCTACTGCCTGTAAACACACAGTCCAGTTCATAGTGAATGATGGCAGGTCCTACTGCCTGGAAACACACAGTCCAGTTCATACTGAATGATGGCAGGCCCTACTGCCTGGAAACACACAGTCCAGTTCATAGTGAATGATGGCAGGCCCTACTGCCTGGAAACACACAGTCCAGTTCATAGTGAATGATGGCAGGTCCTACTGCCTGGAAACACACAGTCCAGTTCATGGTGAATGATGGCAGGTCCTACTGCCTGGAAACACACAGTCCAGTTCATAGTGAATGATGGCAGGCCCTACTGCCTGGAAACACACAGTCCAGTTCATAGTGAATGATGGCAGGCCCTACTGCCTGTAAACACACAGTCCAGTTCATAGTGAATGATGGCAGGCCCTACTGCCTGGAAACACACAGTCCAGTTCATAGTGAATGATGGCAGGCCCTACTGCCTGGAAACACACAGTCCAGTTCAAAGTGAATGATGGCAGGTCCTACTGCCTGGAAACACACAGTCCAGTTCATAGTGAATGATGGCAGGCCCTACTGCCTGGAAACACACAGTCCAGTTCATAGTGAATGATGGCAGGCCCTACTGCCTGGAAACACACAGTCCAGTTCATAGTGAATGATGGCAGGCCCTACTGCCTGGAAACACACAGTCCAGTTCATAGTGAATGATGGCAGGCTCCTACTGCCTGGAAACACACAGTCCAGTTCATAGTGAATGATGGCAGGCCCTACTGCCTGTAAACACACAGTCCAGTTCATAGTGAATGATGGCAGGCTCTACTGCCTGGAAACACACAGTCCAGTTCATAGTGAATGATGGCAGGCCCTACTGCCTGTAAACACACAGTCCAGTTCATAGTGAATGATGGCAGGCCTACTGCCTGTAAACACACAGTCCAGTTCATAGTGAATGATGGCAGGCCCTACTGCCTGTAAACACACAGTCCAGTTCATAGTGAATGATGGCAGGCCCTACTGCCTGTAAACACACAGTCCAGTTCATAGTGAATGATGGCAGGCCCTACTGCCTGTAAACACACAGTCCAGTTCATAGTGAATGATGGCAGGCCCTACTGCCTGTAAACACACAGTCCAGTTCATAGTGAATGATGGCAGGCCCTACTGCCTGTAAACACACAGTCCAGTTCATAGTGAATGATGGCAGGCCCTACTGCCTGTAAACACACAGTCCAGTTCATAGTGAATGATGGCAGGTCCTACTGCCTGGAAACACACAGTCCAGTTCATAGTGAATGATGGCAGGCCCTACTGCCTGTAAACACACAGTCCAGTTCATAGTGAATGATGGCAGGTCCTACTGCCTGGAAACACACAGTCCAGTTCATAGTGAATGATGGCAGGCCCTACTGCCTGTAAACACACAGTCCAGTTCATAGTGAATGATGGCAGGCCCTACTGCCTGGAAACACACAGTCCAGTTCATAGTGAATGATGGCAGGCCCTACTGCCTGTAAACACACAGTCCAGTTCATAGTGAATGATGGCAGGCCCTACTGCCTGGAAACACACAGTCCAGTTCATAGTGAATGATGGCAGGCCCTACTGCCTGTAAACACACAGTCCAGTTCATAGTGAATGATGGCAGGCCCTACTGCCTGTAAACACACAGTCCAGTTCAAAGTGAATGATGGCAGGCCCTACTGCCTGTAAACACACAGTCCAGTTCATAGTGAATGATGGCAGGCCCTACTGCCTGGAAACACACAGTCCAGTTCATAGTGAATGATGGCAGGCCCTACTGCCTGGAAACACACAGTCCAGTTCATAGTGAATGATGGCAGGCCCTACTGCCTGGAAACACACAGTCCAGTTCATAGTGAATGATGGCAGGCCCTACTGCCTGGAAACACACAGTCCAGTTCATAGTGAATGATGGCAGGCCCTACTGCCTGGAAACACACAGTCCAGTTCATAGTGAATGATGGCAGGCCCTACTGCCTGTAAACACACAGTCCAGTTCATAGTGAATGATGGCAGGCCCTACTGCCTGTAAACACACAGTCCAGTTCATAGTGAATGATGGCAGGCCCTACTGCCTGGAAACACACAGTCCAGTTCATAGTGAATGATGGCAGGCCCTACTGCCTGGAAACACACAGTCCAGTTCATAGTGAATGATGGCAGGCCCTACTGCCTGTAAACACACAGTCCAGTTCATAGTGAATGATGGCAGGCCCTACTGCCTGGAAACACACAGTCCAGTTCATAGTGAATGATGGCAGGCCCTACTGCCTGGAAACACACAGTCCAGTTCATAGTGAATGATGGCAGGCCCTACTGCCTGTAAACACACAGTCCAGTTCATAGTGAATGATGGCAGGCCCTACTGCCTGGAAACACACAGTCCAGTTCATAGTGAATGATGGCAGGCCCTACTGCCTGGAAACACACAGTCCAGTTCAAAGTGAATGATGGCAGGCCCTACTGCCTGGAAACACACAGTCCAGTTCATAGTGAATGATGGCAGGCCCTACTGCCTGGAAACACACAGTCCAGTTCATAGTGAATGATGGCAGGCCCTACTGCCTGGAAACACACAGTCCAGTTCATAGTGAATGATGGCAGGCCCTACTGCCTGGAAACACACAGTCCAGTTCATAGTGAATGATGGCAGGTCCTACTGCCTGGAAACACACAGTCCAGTTCATAGTGAATGATGGCAGGCTCCTACTGCCTGTAAACACACAGTCCAATTCATAGTGAATGATGGCAGGCCCAACTGCCTGTAAACACACAGTCCAGTTCATAGTGAATGATGTCAGGCTCTACTGCCTGTAAACACACAGTCCAATTCATAGTGAATGATGGCAGGCCCTACTGCCTGTATACACACAGTCCAGTTCATAGTGAATGATGGCAGGCCCTACTGCCTGTAAACACACAGTCCAGTTCAAAGTCAATGATGGCAGGCTCTACTGCCTGGAATCACACAGTCCAGTTCAAAGTGAATAATGGCAGGCCCTACTGCCTGTAAACACACTGTCCAGTTCATAGTGAATGATGGCAGGCCCTACTGCCTGGAAACACACAGTCCAGTTCATAGTGAATGATGGCAGGCCCTACTGCCTGGAAACACACAGTCCAGTTCATAGTGAATGATGGCAGGCCCTACTGCCTGGAAACACACAGTCCAATTCATAGTGAATGATGGCAGGTCCTACTGCCTGTAAACACACAGTCCAGTTCATAGTGAATGATGGCAGGTCCTACTGCCTGGAAACACACAGTCCAGTTCATACTGAATGATGGCAGGCCCTACTGCCTGGAAACACACAGTCCAGTTCATAGTGAATGATGGCAGGCCCTACTGCCTGGAAACACACAGTCCAGTTCATAGTGAATGATGGCAGGTCCTACTGCCTGGAAACACACAGTCCAGTTCATGGTGAATGATGGCAGGTCCTACTGCCTGGAAACACACAGTCCAGTTCATAGTGAATGATGGCAGGCCCTACTGCCTGGAAACACACAGTCCAGTTCAAAGTGAATGATGGCAGGCCCTACTGCCTGTAAACACACAGTCCAGTTCATAGTGAATGATGGCAGGCCCTACTGCCTGGAAACACACAGTCCAGTTCATAGTGAATGATGGCAGGCCCTACTGCCTGGAACACACAGTCCAGTTCATAGTGAATGATGGCAGGCCCTACTGCCTGGAAACACACAGTCCAGATCATAGTGAATGATGGCAGGTCCTACTGCCTGGAAACACACAGTCCAGTTCATGGTGAATGATGGCCGGTTCCTACTGCTGAACACACAGTCCAGTTCATAGTGAATGATGGCAGGCCCTACTGCCTGTAAACACACAGTCCATTTCATAGTGAATGATGGCAGGCTCTACTGCCTGTAAACACACAGTCCAATTCATAGTGAATGATGGCAGGCCCAACTGCCTGTAAACACACAGTCCAGTTCATAGTGAATGATGTCAGGCTCTACTGCCTGTAAACACACAGTCCAATTCATAGTGAATGATGGCAGGCCCTACTGCCTGTATACACACAGTCCAGTTCATAGTGAATGATGGCAGGCCCTACTGCCTGTAAACACACAGTCCAGTTCAAAGTCAATGATGGCAGGCTCTACTGCCTGGAATCACACAGTCCAGTTCAAAGTGAATAATGGCAGGCCCTACTGCCTGTAAACACACTGTCCAGTTCATAGTGAATGATGGCAGGCCCTACTGCCTGGAAACACACAGTCCAGTTCATAGTGAATGATGGCAGGCCCTACTGCCTGGAAACACACAGTCCAGTTCATAGTGAATGATGGCAGGCCCTACTGCCTGGAAACACACAGTCCAATTCATAGTGAATGATGGCAGGTCCTACTGCCTGTAAACACACAGTCCAGTTCATAGTGAATGATGGCAGGTCCTACTGCCTGGAAACACACAGTCCAGTTCATACTGAATGATGGCAGGCCCTACTGCCTGGAAACACACAGTCCAGTTCATAGTGAATGATGGCAGGCCCTACTGCCTGGAAACACACAGTCCAGTTCATAGTGAATGATGGCAGGTCCTACTGCCTGGAAACACACAGTCCAGTTCATGGTGAATGATGGCAGGTCCTACTGCCTGGAAACACACAGTCCAGTTCATAGTGAATGATGGCAGGCCCTACTGCCTGGAAACACACAGTCCAGTTCAAAGTGAATGATGGCAGGCCCTACTGCCTGTAAACACACAGTCCAGTTCATAGTGAATGATGGCAGGCCCTACTGCCTGGAAACACACAGTCCAGTTCATAGTGAATGATGGCAGGCCCTACTGCCTGTATACACACAGTCCAGTTCATAGTGAATGATGGCAGGCCCTACTGCCTATAAACACACAGTCCAGTTCAAAGTGAATGATGGCAGGCTCTACTGCCTCGAATCACACAGTCCAGTTCAAAGTGAATAATGGCAGGCCCTACTGCCTGTAAACACACTGTCCAGTTCATAGTGAATGATGGCAGGCCCTACTGCCTGTATACACACAGTCCAGTTCATAGTGAATGATGGCAGGCCCTACTGCCTGTAAACACACAGTCCAGTTCAAAGTGAATGATGGCAGGCTCTACTGCCTCGAATCACACAGTCCAGTTCAAAGTGAATAATGGCAGGCCCTACTGCCTGTAAACACACTGTCCAGTTCATAGTGAATGATGGCAGGCCTTACTGCCTGGAAACACACAGTCCAGTTCATAGTGAATGATGGCAGGCCCTACTGCCTGGAAACACACAGTCCAGTTCATAGTGAATGATGGCAGGCCCTGCTACCTGGAAACACACAGTCCAATTCATAGTGAATGATGGCAGGTCCTACTGCCTGTAAACACACAGTCCAGTTCATAGTGAATGATGGCAGGTCCTACTGCCTGGAAACACACAGTCCAGTTCATAGTGAATGATTGCAGGCCCTACTGCCTGGAAACACACAGTCCAGTTCATAGTGAATGATGGCAGGCCCTACTGCCTGGAAACACACAGTCCAATTCATGGTGAATGATGGCAGGTCCTACTGCCTGGAAACACACAGTCTAGTTCATAGTGAATGATGGCAGGCCCTACTGCCTGGAAACACACAGTCCAGTTCATAGTGAATGATGGCAGGCCCTACTGCCTGGAAACACACAGTCCAGTTCATAGTGAATGATGGCAGGCCCTACTGCCTGTAAACACACAGTCCAGTTCATAGTGAATGATGGCAGGCCCTACTGCCTGGAAACACACAGTCCAATTCATATTGAATGATGGCAGGCCCTACTGCCTGTAAACACACAGTCCAGTTCATAGTGAATGATGGCAGGCCCTACTGCCTGGAAACACACAGTCCAGTTCATAGTGAATGATGGCAGGCCCTGCTACCTGGAAACACACAGTCCAATTCATAGTGAATGATGGCAGGTCCTACTGCCTGTAAACACACAGTCCAGTTCATAGTGAATGATGGCAGGTCCTACTGCCTGGAAACACACAGTCCAGTTCATAGTGAATGATGGCAGGCCCTACTGCCTGGAAACACACAGTCCAGTTCATAGTGAATGATGGCAGGCCCTACTGCCTGGAAACACAAAGTCCAATTCATGGTGAATGATGGCAGGTCCTACTGCCTGGAAACACACAGTCCAGTTCATAGTGAATGATGGCAGGCCCTACTGCCTGGAAACACACAGTCCAGTTCAAAGTGAATGATGGCAGGCACTACTGCCTGTAAACACACAGTCCAGTTCATAGTGAATGATGGCAGGCCCTACTGCCTGGAAACACACAGTCCAGTTCATAGTGAATGATGGCAGGCCCTACTGCCTGTATACACACAGTCCAGTTCATAGTGAATGATGGCAGGCCCTACTGCCTGTAAACACACAGTCCAGTTCAAAGTGAATGATGGCAGGCTCTGCTGCCTCGAATCACACAGTCCAGTTCAAAGTGAATAATGGCACGCCCTACTGCCTGTAAACACACTGTCCAGTTCATAGTGAATGATGGCAGGCCCTACTGCGTGGAAACACACAGTCCAGTTCATAGTGAATGATGGCAGGCCCTACTGCCTGGAAACACACAGTCCAGTTCATAGTGAATGATGGCCGGCCCTGCTGCCTGGAAACACTTAGTCCAATTCATAGTGAATGATGGCAGGTCCTACTGCCTGTAAACACACAGTCCAGTTCATAGTGAATGATGGCAGGTCCTACTGCCTGGAAACACACAGTCCAGTTCATAGTGAATGATGGCAGGCCCTACTGCCTGGAAACACACAGTCCAGTTCATAGTGAATGATGGCAGGCCTTACTGCCTGGAAACACACAGTCCAATTCATAGTGAATGATGGCAGGTCCTACTGCCTGGAAACACACAGTCCAGTTCATGGTGAATGATGGCAGGTCCTACTGCCTGGAAACACACAGTCCAGTTCATAGTGAATGATGGCAGGCCCTACTGCCTGGAAACACACAGTCCAGTTCATAGTGAATGATGGCAGGATCTACTGCCTGTAAACACACAGTCCAATTCATAGTGAATGATGGCAGGCCCTACTGCCTGGAAACTCACAATCCAGTTCATAGTGAATGATGGCAGGCCCTACTGCCTGTAAACACACAGTCCAGTTCATAGTAAATGATGGCAGGCCCTACTGCCTGGAAACACACAGTCCAGTTCATAGTGAATGATGGCAGGCCCTACTGCCTGGAAACACATAGTCCAGTTCATAGTGAATGATGGCAGGCCCTACTGCCTGGAAACACACAGTCCAGTTCAAAGTGAATGATGGCAGGCTCTACTGCCTGGAATCACACAGTCCAGTTCAAAGTGAATAATGGCAGGTCCTACTGCCTGGAAACACACAGTCCAGTTCATAGTGAATGATGGCAGGCCCTACTGCCTGGAAACACACAGTCCAGTTCATAGTTAATGATGGCAGGCCCTACTGCCTGGAAACACACAGTCCAGTTCATAGTGAATGATGGCAGGCCTTACTGCCTGGAAACACACAGTCCAATTCATAGTGAATGATGGCAGGTCCTACTGCCTGGAAACACACAGTCCAGTTCATGGTGAATGATGGCAGGTCCTACTGCCTGGAAACACACAGTCCAGTTCATAGTAAATGATGGCAGGCCCTACTGCCTGGAAACACACAGTCCAGTTCATAGTGAATGATGGCAGGCCCTACTGCCTGGAAACACACAGTCCAGTTCATAGTGAATGATGGCAGGCCCTACTGCCTGGAAACACACAGTCCAATTCATATTGAATGATGGCAGGCCCTACTGACTGTAAACACACAGTCCAGTTCATAGTGAATGATGGCAGGCCCTACTGCCTGGAAACACACAGTCCAGTTCATAGTGAATGATGGCAGGCCCTACTGCCTGTATACACACAGTCCAGTTCATAGTGAATGATGGCAGGCCCTACTGCCTGTAAACACACAGTCCAGTTCAAAGTGAATGATGGCAGGCTCTACTGCCTGGAATCACACAGTCCAGTTCAAAGTGAATGATGGCAGGTCCTACTGCCTGGAAACACACAGTCCAGTTCATAGTGAATGATGGCAGGCCCTACTGCCTGGAAACACACAGTCCAGTTCATAGTGAATGATGGCAGGCCCTACTGCCTGGAAACACACAGTCCAGTTCATAGTGAATGATGGCAGGTCCTACTGCCTGGAAACACACAGTCCAGTTCATGGTGAATGATGGCCGGTTCCTACTGCTTGGAAACACACAGTCCAGTTCATAGTGAATGATGGCAGGCCCTACTGCCTGTAAACACACATTCCATTTCATAGTGAATGATGGCAGGCTCTACTGCCTGTAAACACACAGTCCAATTCATAGTGAATGATGGCAGGCCCAACTGCCTGTAAACACACAGTCCAGTTCATAGTGAATGATGTCAGGCTCTACTGCCTGTAAACACACAGTCCAATTCATAGTGAATGATGGCAGGCCCTACTGCCTGTAAACACACAGTCCAGTTCAAAGTGAATGATGGCAGATCCTACTGCCTGTAAACACACAGTCCAGTTCAAAGTGAATAATGGCAGGTCCTACTGCCTGTAAACACACAGTCCAGTTCATAGTGAATAATGGCAGGCCCTACTGCCTGTAAACACACAGTCCAGTTCATAGTGAATGATGGCAGGTCCTACTGCTTTTAAACACACAGTCCAGTTCAAAGTGAATGATGGCAGGCCCTACTGCCTGTAAACACAAATTCCAGTTCATAGTGAATGAAGGCAGGCCCTACTGCCTGGAAACACACAGTCCAGTTCAAAGTGAATGATGGCAGATCCTACTGCCTGTAAACACACAGTCCAGTTCATAGTGAATGATGGCAGGTCCTACTGCCTGTAAACACACAGTCCAGTTCATCGTGAATAATGGCAGATCCTACTGCCTGTAAACACACAGTCCAGTTCATAGTGAATGATGGCAGGTCCTATTGCCTGTAAACACACAGTCCAGTTCAAAGTGAATGATGGCAGGCCCTACTGCCTGGAAACACACAGTCCAATTCATAGTGAATGAAGGCAGGCAATACTGCCTGTAAACACACAGTCCAGTTCATAGTGAATGAAGGCAGGCCCTACTGCCTGGAAACACACAGTCCAGTTCATAGTGAATGATGGCAGGTCCTACTGCCTGTAAACACACAGTCCAGTTCATAGTGAATGATGGCAGGCCCTACTGCCTGTAAACACACAGTCCAGTTCATAGTAAATGATGGCAGGCCCTACTGCCTGGAAACACACAGTCCAGTTCATAGTGAATGATGGCAGGTCCTACTGCCTGTAAACATACAATCCAGTTCATAGTGAATGATGGCAGGCCCTACTGCCTGTAAACACACAGTCCAGTTCATAGTAAATGATGGCAGGCCCTACTGCCTGGAAACACACAGTCCAGTTCATAGTGAATGATGGCAGGCCCTACTGCCTGGAAACACACAGTCCAGTTCATAGTGAATGATGGCAGGCCCTACTGCCTGGAAACACACAGTCCAATTCATATTGAATGATGGCAGGCCCTACTGACTGTAAACACACAGTCCAGTTCATAGTGAATGATGGCAGGCCCTACTGCCTGGAAACACACAGTCCAGTTCATAGTGAATGATGGCAGGCCCTACTGCCTGTATACACACAGTCCAGTTCATAGTGAATGATGGCAGGCCCTACTGCCTGTAAACACACAGTCCAGTTCAAAGTGAATGATGGCAGGCTCTACTGCCTGGAATCACACAGTCCAGTTCAAAGTGAATGATGGCAGGTCCTACTGCCTGGAAACACACAGTCCAGTTCATAGTGAATGATGGCAGGCCCTACTGCCTGGAAACACACAGTCCAGTTCATAGTGAATGATGGCAGGCCCTACTGCCTGGAAACACACAGTCCAGTTCATAGTGAATGATGGCAGGTCCTACTGCCTGGAAACACACAGTCCAGTTCATGGTGAATGATGGCCGGTTCCTACTGCTTGGAAACACACAGTCCAGTTCATAGTGAATGATGGCAGGCCCTACTGCCTGTAAACACACAGTCCATTTCATAGTGAATGATGGCAGGCTCTACTGCCTGTAAACACACAGTCCAATTCATAGTGAATGATGGCAGGCCCAACTGCCTGTAAACACACAGTCCAGTTCATAGTGAATGATGTCAGGCTCTACTGCCTGTAAACACACAGTCCAATTCATAGTGAATGATGACAGGCCCTACTGCCTGTAAACACACAGTCCAGTTCAAAGTGAATGATGGCAGATCCTACTGCCTGTAAACACACAGTCCAGTTCATAGTGAATAATGGCAGGTCCTACTGCCTGTAAACACACAGTCCAGTTCATAGTGAATAATGGCAGGCCCTACTGCCTGTAAACACACAGTCCAGTTCATAGTGAATGATGGCAGGTCCTACTGCTTTTAAACACACAGTCCAGTTCAAAGTGAATGATGGCAGGCCCTACTGCCTGTAAACACAAATTCCAGTTCATAGTGAATGAAGGCAGGCCCTACTGCCTGGAAACACACAGTCCAGTTCAAAGTGAATGATGGCAGATCCTACTGCCTGTAAACACACAGTCCAGTTCATAGTGAATGATGGCAGGTCCTACTGCCTGTAAACACACAGTCCAGTTCATAGTGAATAATGGCAGATCCTACTGCCTGTAAACACACAGTCCAGTTCATAGTGAATGATGGCAGGTCCTATTGCCTGTAAACACACAGTCCAGTTCAAAGTGAATGATGGCAGGCCCTACTGCCTGGAAACACACAGTCCAATTCATAGTGAATGAAGGCAGGCAATACTGCCTGTAAACACACAGTCCAGTTCATAGTGAATGAAGGCAGACCCTACTGCCTGGAAACACACAGTCCAGTTCATAGTGAATGAAGGCAGGCAATACTGCCTGTAAACACACAGTCCAGTTCATAGTGAATGAAGGCAGGCCCTACTGCCTGGAAACACACAGTCCAGTTCATAGTGAATGATGGCAGGTCCTACTGCCTGTAAACACACAATCCAGTTCATAGTGAATGATGGCAGGCCCTACTGCCTGTAAACACACAGTCCAGTTCATAGTAAATGATGGCAGGCCCTACTGCCTGGAAACACACAGTCCAGTTCATAGTGAATGATGGCAGGCCCTACTGCCTGGAAACACACAGTCCAGTTCATAGTGAATGATGGCAGGCCCTACTGCCTGGAAACACACAGTCCAATTCATATTGAATGATGGCAGGCCCTACTGACTGTAAACACACAGTCCAGTTCATAGTGAATGATGTCAGGCCCTACTGCCTGGAAACACACAGTCCAATTCATAGTGAATGAAGGCAGGCAATACTGCCTGTAAACACACAGTCCAGTTCATAGTGAATGAAGGCAGGCCCTACTGCCTGGAAACACACAGTCCAGTTCATAGTGAATGATGGCAGGTCCTACTGCCTGTAAACACACAGTCCAGTTCATAGTGAATGATGGCAGGCCCTACTGCCTGTAAACACACAGTCCAGTTCAAAGTGAATGATGGCAGGCCCTACTGCCTGTAAACACACAGTCCAGTTCATAGTGAATGATGGCAGGCCCTACTGCCTGGAAACACACAGTCCAGTTCATAGTGAATGATGGCAGGCCCTACTGCCTGTATACACACAGTCCAGTTCATAGTGAATGATGGCAGGCCCTACTGCCTGTAAACACACAGTCCAGTTCAAAGTGAATGATGGCAGGCTCTACTGCCTCGAATCACACAGTCCAGTTCAAAGTGAATGATGGCAGGCCCTACTGCCTGTAAACACACAGTCCAGTTCATAGTGAATGATGGCAGGCCCTACTGCCTGGAAACACACAGTCCAGTTCATAGTGAATGATGGCAGGCCCTACTGCCTGTATACACACAGTCCAGTTCATAGTGAATGATGGCAGGCCCTACTGCCTGTAAACACACAGTCCAGTTCAAAGTGATTGATGGCAGGCTCTACTGCCTCGAATCACACAGTCCAGTTCAAAGTGAATAATGGCAGGACCTACTGCCTGTAAACACACTGTCCAGTTCATAGTGAATGATGGCAGGCCCTACTGCCTGGAAACACACAGTCCAGTTCATAGTGAATGATGGCAGGCCCTACTGCCTGGAAACACACAGTCCAGTTCATAGTGAATGATGGCAGGCCCTGCTACCTGGAAACACACAGTCCAATTCATAGTGAATGATGGCAGGTCCTACTGCCTGTAAACACACAGTCCAGTTCATAGTGAATGATGGCAGGTCCTACTGCCTGGAAACACACAGTCCAGTTCATAGTGAATGATGGCAGGCCCTACTGCCTGTAAACACACAGTCCAGTTCATAGTGAATGAAGGCAGGCCCTACTGCCTGGAAACACACAGTCCAGTTCATAGTGAATGATGGCAGGTCCTACTGCCTGTAAACACACAATCCAGTTCATAGTGAATGATGGCAGGCCCTACTGCCTGTAAACACACAGTCCAGTTCATAGTAAATGATGGCAGGCCCTACTGCCTGGAAACACACAGTCCAGTTCATAGTGAATGATGGCAGGCCCTACTGCCTGGAAACACACAGTCCAGTTCATAGTGAATGATGGCAGGCCCTACTGCCTGGAAACACACAGTCCAATTCATATTGAATGATGGCAGGCCCTACTGACTGTAAACACACAGTCCAGTTCATAGTGAATGATGTCAGGCCCTACTGCCTGGAAACACACAGTCCAATTCATAGTGAATGAAGGCAGGCAATACTGCCTGTAAACACACAGTCCAGTTCATAGTGAATGAAGGCAGGCCCTACTGCCTGGAAACACACAGTCCAGTTCATAGTGAATGATGGCAGGTCCTACTGCCTGTAAACACACAGTCCAGTTCATAGTGAATGATGGCAGGCCCTACTGCCTGTAAACACACAGTCCAGTTCAAAGTGAATGATGGCAGGCCCTACTGCCTGTAAACACACAGTCCAGTTCATAGTGAATGATGGCAGGCCCTACTGCCTGGAAACACACAGTCCAGTTCATAGTGAATGATGGCAGGCCCTACTGCCTGTATACACACAGTCCAGTTCATAGTGAATGATGGCAGGCCCTACTGCCTGTAAACACACAGTCCAGTTCAAAGTGAATGATGGCAGGCTCTACTGCCTCGAATCACACAGTCCAGTTCAAAGTGAATGATGGCAGGCCCTACTGCCTGTAAACACACAGTCCAGTTCATAGTGAATGATGGCAGGCCCTACTGCCTGGAAACACACAGTCCAGTTCATAGTGAATGATGGCAGGCCCTACTGCCTGTATACACACAGTCCAGTTCATAGTGAATGATGGCAGGCCCTACTGCCTGTAAACACACAGTCCAGTTCAAAGTGATTGATGGCAGGCTCTACTGCCTCGAATCACACAGTCCAGTTCAAAGTGAATAATGGCAGGACCTACTGCCTGTAAACACACTGTCCAGTTCATAGTGAATGATGGCAGGCCCTACTGCCTGGAAACACACAGTCCAGTTCATAGTGAATGATGGCAGGCCCTACTGCCTGGAAACACACAGTCCAGTTCATAGTGAATGATGGCAGGCCCTGCTACCTGGAAACACACAGTCCAATTCATAGTGAATGATGGCAGGTCCTACTGCCTGTAAACACACAGTCCAGTTCATAGTGAATGATGGCAGGTCCTACTGCCTGGAAACACACAGTCCAGTTCATAGTGAATGATGGCAGGCCCTACTGCCTGGAAACACACAGTCCAGTTCATAGTGAATGATTGCAGGCCCTACTGCCTGGAAACACACAGTCCAATTCATGGTGAATGATGGCAGGTCCTACTGCCTGGAAACACACAGTCCAGTTCATAGTGAATGATGGCAGGCCCTACTGCCTGGAAACACACAGTCCAGTTCAAAGTGAATGATGGCAGGCCCTACTGCCTGGAAACTCACAGTCCAGTTCATAGTGAATGATGGCAGGCCCTACTGCCTGGAAACACACAGTCCAGTTCATAGTGAATGATGGCAGGCCCTACTGCCTGGAAACACACAGTCCAATTCATATTGAATGATGGCAGGCCCTACTGCCTGTAAACACACAGTCCAGTTCATAGTGAATGATGGCAGGCCCTACTGCCTGGAAACACACAGTCCAGTTCATAGTGAATGATGGCAGGCCCTGCTACCTGGAAACACACAGTCCAATTCATAGTGAATGATGGCAGGCCCTACTGCCTGTAAACACAAATTCCAGTTCATAGTGAATGAAGGCAGGCCCTACTGCCTGGAAACACACAGTCCAGTTCAAAGTGAATGATGGCAGGCCCTACTGCCTGGAAACACACAGTCCAGTTCATAGTGAATGATGGCAGGTCCTACTGCCTGGAAACACACAGTCCAGTTCATAGTGAATAATGGCAGATCCTACTGCCTGTAAACACACAGTCCAGTTCATAGTGAATGATGGCAGGTCCTATTGCCTGTAAACACACAGTCCAGTTCAAAGTGAATGATGGCAGGCCCTACTGCCTGGAAACACACAGTCCAATTCATAGTGAATGAAGGCAGGCAATACTGCCTGTAAACACACAGTCCAGTTCATAGTGAATGAAGGCAGACCCTACTGCCTGGAAACACACAGTCCAGTTCATAGTGAATGAAGGCAGGCAATACTGCCTGTAAACACACAGTCCAGTTCATAGTGAATGAAGGCAGGCCCTACTGCCTGGAAACACACAGTCCAGTTCATAGTGAATGATGGCAGGTCCTACTGCCTGTAAACACACAATCCAGTTCATAGTGAATGATGGCAGGCCCTACTGCCTGTAAACACACAGTCCAGTTCATAGTAAATGATGGCAGGCCCTACTGCCTGGAAACACACAGTCCAGTTCATAGTGAATGATGGCAGGCCCTACTGCCTGGAAACACACAGTCCAGTTCATAGTGAATGATGGCAGGCCCTACTGCCTGGAAACACACAGTCCAATTCATATTGAATGATGGCAGGCCCTACTGACTGTAAACACACAGTCCAGTTCATAGTGAATGATGGCAGGCCCTACTGCCTGGAAACACACAGTCCAATTCATAGTGAATGAAGGCAGGCAATACTGCCTGTAAACACACAGTCCAGTTCATAGTGAATGAAGGCAGGCCCTACTGCCTGGAAACACACAGTCCAGTTCATAGTGAATGATGGCAGGTCCTACTGCCTGTAAACACACAGTCCAGTTCATAGTGAATGATGGCAGGCCCTACTGCCTGTAAACACACAGTCCAGTTCAAAGTGAATGATGGCAGGCCCTACTGCCTGTAAACACACAGTCCAGTTCATAGTGAATGATGGCAGGCCCTACTGCCTGGAAACACACAGTCCAGTTCATAGTGAATGATGGCAGGCCCTACTGCCTGTATACACACAGTCCAGTTCATAGTGAATGATGGCAGGCCCTACTGCCTGTAAACACACAGTCCAGTTCAAAGTGAATGATGGCAGGCTCTACTGCCTCGAATCACACAGTCCAGTTCAAAGTGAATGATGGCAGGCCCTACTGCCTGTAAACACACAGTCCAGTTCATAGTGAATGATGGCAGGCCCTACTGCCTGGAAACACACAGTCCAGTTCATAGTGAATGATGGCAGGCCCTACTGCCTGTATACACACAGTCCAGTTCATAGTGAATGATGGCAGGCCCTACTGCCTGTAAACACACAGTCCAGTTCAAAGTGATTGATGGCAGGCTCTACTGCCTCGAATCACACAGTCCAGTTCAAAGTGAATAATGGCAGGACCTACTGCCTGTAAACACACTGTCCAGTTCATAGTGAATGATGGCAGGCCCTACTGCCTGGAAACACACAGTCCAGTTCATAGTGAATGATGGCAGGCCCTACTGCCTGGAAACACACAGTCCAGTTCATAGTGAATGATGGCAGGCCCTGCTACCTGGAAACACACAGTCCAATTCATAGTGAATGATGGCAGGTCCTACTGCCTGTAAACACACAGTCCAGTTCATAGTGAATGATGGCAGGTCCTACTGCCTGGAAACACACAGTCCAGTTCATAGTGAATGATGGCAGGCCCTACTGCCTGGAAACACACAGTCCAGTTCATAGTGAATGATTGCAGGCCCTACTGCCTGGAAACACACAGTCCAATTCATGGTGAATGATGGCAGGTCCTACTGCCTGGAAACACACAGTCCAGTTCATAGTGAATGATGGCAGGCCCTACTGCCTGGAAACACACAGTCCAGTTCAAAGTGAATGATGGCAGGCCCTACTGCCTGGAAACTCACAGTCCAGTTCATAGTGAATGATGGCAGGCCCTACTGCCTGGAAACACACAGTCCAGTTCATAGTGAATGATGGCAGGCCCTACTGCCTGGAAACACACAGTCCAATTCATATTGAATGATGGCAGGCCCTACTGCCTGTAAACACACAGTCCAGTTCATAGTGAATGATGGCAGGCCCTACTGCCTGGAAACACACAGTCCAGTTCATAGTGAATGATGGCAGGCCCTGCTACCTGGAAACACACAGTCCAATTCATAGTGAATGATGGCAGGTCCAACTGCCTGTAAACTCACAGTCCAGTTCATAGTGAATGATGGCAGGTCCTACTGCCTGGAAACACACAGTCCAGTTCATTGTGAATGATGGCAGGCCCTACTGCCTGGAAACACACAGTCCAGTTCATAGTGAATGATGGCAGGCCCTACTGCCTGGAAACACACAGTCCAATTCATGGTGAATGATGGCAGGTCCTACTGCCTGGAAACACACAGTCCAGTTCATAGTGAATGATGGCAGGCCCTACTGCCTGGAAACACACAGTCCAGTTCAAAGTGAATGATGGCAGGCCCTACTGCCTGTAAACACACAGTCCAGTTCATAGTGAATGATGGCAGGCCCTACTGCCTGGAAACACACAGTCCAGTTCATAGTGAATGATGGCAGGCCCTACTGCCTGTATACACACAGTCCAGTTCATAGTGAATGATGGCAGGCCCTACTGCCTGTAAACACACCGTCCAGTTCAAAGTGAATGATGGCAGGCTCTGCTGCCTCGAATCACACAGTCCAGTTCAAAGTGAATAATGGCAGGCCCTACTGCCTGTATACACACAGTCCAGTTCATAGTGAATGATGGCAGGCCCTACTGCCTGGAAACACACAGTCCAGTTCATAGTGAATGATGGCAGGCCCTACTGCCTGTAAACACACAGTCCAGTTCAAAGTGAATGATGGCAGGCTCTACTGCCTGGAATCACACAGTCCAGTTCAAAGTGAATGATGGCAGGTCCTACTGCCTGGAAACACACAGTCCAGTTCATAGTGAATGATGGCAGGCCCTACTGCCTGGAAACACACAGTCCAGGTCATAGTGAATGATGGCAGGCCCTACTGCCTGGAAACACACAGTCCAGTTCATAGTGAATGATGGCAGGCCTTACTGCCTGGAAACACACAGTCCAATTCATAGTGAATGATGGACGGTCCTACTGCCTGGAAACACACAGTCCAGTTCATGGTGAATGATGGCAGGTCCTACTGCCTGGAAACACACAGTCCAGTTCATAGTGAATGATGGCAGGATCTACTGCCTGTAAACACACAGTCCAATTCATAGTGAATGATGGCAGGCCCTACTGCCTGGAAACACACAATCCAGTTCATAGTGAATGATGGCAGGCCCTACTGCCTGTAAACACACAGTCCAGTTCATAGTAAATGATGGCATGCCCTACTGCCTGGAAACACACAGTCCAGTTCATAGTGAATGATGGCAGGCCCTACTGCCTGGAAACACACAGTCCAGTTCATAGTGAATGATGGCAGGCCCTACTGCCTGGAAACACACAGTCCAATTCATATTGAATGATGGCAGGCCCTACTGACTGTAAACACACAGTCCAGTTCATAGTGAATGATGGCAGGCCCTACTGCCTGGAAACACACAGTCCAGTTCATAGTGAATGATGGCAGGCCCTACTGCCTGTATACACACAGTCCAGTTCATAGTGAATGATGGCAGGCCCTACTGCCTGTAAACACACAGTCCAGTTCAAAGTGAATGATGGCAGGCTCTACTGCCTGGAATCACACAGTCCAGTTCAAAGTGAATGATGGCAGGTCCTACTGCCTGGAAACACACAGTCCAGTTCATAGTGAATGATGGCAGGCCCTACTGCCTGGAAACACACAGTCCAGTTCATAGTGAATGATGGCAGGCCCTACTGCCTGGAAACACACAGTCCAGTTCATAGTGAATGATGGCAGGCCCTACTGCCTGGAAACACACAGTCCAGTTCATGGTGAATGATGGCCGGTTCCTACTGCTTGGAAACACACAGTCCAGTTCATAGTGAATGATGGCAGGCCCTACTGCCTGTAAACACACAGTCCATTTCATAGTGAATGATGGCAGGCTCTACTGCCTGTAAACACACAGTCCAATTCATAGTGAATGATGGCAGGCCCAACTGCCTGTAAACACACAGTCCAGTTCATAGTGAATGATGTCAGGCTCTACTGCCTGTAAACACACAGTCCAATTCATAGTGAATGATGGCAGGCCCTACTGCCTGTAAACACACAGTCCAGTTCAAAGTGAATGATGGCAGATCCTACTGCCTGTAAACACACAGTCCAGTTCATAGTGAATAATGGCAGGTCCTACTGCCTGTAAACACATAGTCCAGTTCATAGTGAATAATGGCAGGCCCTACTGCCTGTAAACACACAGTCCAGTTCATAGTGAATGATGGCAGGTCCTACTGCTTTTAAACACACAGTCCAGTTCAAAGTGAATGATGGCAGGCCCTACTGCCTGTAAACACAAATTCCAGTTCATAGTGAATGAAGGCAGGCCCTACTGCCTGGAAACACACAGTCCAGTTCATAGTGAATGATGGCAGGCTCTACTGCCTGTAAACACACAGTCCAATTCATAGTGAATGTTGGCAGGCCCTACTGCCTGTAAACACACAGTCCAGTTCATAGTGAATGATGGCAGGCCCTACTGCCTGGAAACACACAGTCCAATTCATAGTGAATGAAGGCAGGCAATACTGCCTGTAAACACATAGTCCAGTTCATAGTGAATGAAGGCAGGCCCTACTGCCTGGAAACACACAGTCCAGTTCATATTGAATGATGGCAGGCCCTACTGCCTGTATACACACAGTCCAGTTCATAGTGAATAATGGCAGGCCCTACTGCCTGGAAACACAAAGTCCAGTTCATAGTGATTGATGGCAGGCCCTACTGCCTGTAAACACACAGTCCAGTTCATAGTGAATGATGGCAGGCCCTACTGCCTGGAAACACACAGTCCAGTTCAAAGTGAATGATGGCAGGCCCTACTGCCTGTAAACACACAGTCCAGTTCATAGTGAATGATGGCAGGCTCCTACTGCCTGGAAACACACAGTCCAGTTCATAGTGAATAATGGCAGGCCCTACTGCCTGTAAACACACAGTCCAGTTCATAGTGAATGATGGCAGGCCCTACTGCCTGGAAACACACAGTCCAGTTCATAGTGAATGATGGCAGGCCCTACTGCCTGGAAACACACAGTCCAATTCATAGTGAATGATGGCAGGCCCTACTGCCTGTAAACACACAGTCCAGTTCATAGTGAATGATGGCAGGCCCTACTGCCTGGAAACACACAGTCCAATTCATAGTGAATGATGGCAGGCCCTACTGCCTGTAAACACACAGTCCAGTTCATAGTGAATGATGGCAGGCCCTACTGCCTGGAAACACACAGTCCAGTTCATAGTGAATGATGGCAGGCCCTACTGCCTGTAAACACACAGTCCAGTTCATAGTGAATGATGGCAGACCCTACTGCCTGTAAACACGCAGTCCAGTTCATAGTCACTGATGGCAGGCTCTACTGCCTGGAAACACACAGTCCAGTTCAAAGTGAATAATGGCAGGCCCTACTGCCTGTAAACACACAGTCCAGTTCATAGTGAATGATGGCAGGCCCTACTGCCTGGAAACACACAGTCCAGTTCATAGTGAATGATGGCAGGCCCTACTGCCTGGAAACACACAGTCCAGTTCATAGTGAATGATGGCAGGCCCTACTGCCTGGAAACACACAGTCCAATTCATAGTGAATGATGGCAGGTTCTACTGCCTGTAAACACACAGTCCAGTTCATAGTGAATGATGGCAGGTCCTACTGCCTGGAAACACACAGTCCAGTTCATAGTGAATGATGGCAGGCCCTACTGCCTGGAAACACACAGTCCAGTTCATAGTGAATGATGGCAGGCGCTACTGCCTGGAAACACACAGTCCAGTTCATAGTGAATGATGGCAGGTCCTACTGCCTGGAAACACACAGTCCAGTTCATGGTGAATGATGGCAGGTCCTACTGCCTGGAAACACACAGTCCAGTTCATAGTGAATGATGGCAGGCCCTACTGCCTGGAAACACACAGTCCAGTTCAAAGTGAATGATGGCAGGCCCTACTGCCTGTAAACACACAGTCCAGTTCATAGTGAATGATGGCAGGCCCTACTGCCTGGAAACACACAGTCCAGTTCATAGTGAATGATGGCAGGCCCTACTGCCTGTAAACACACAGTCCAGTTCATAGTGAATGATGGCAGGCCCTACTGCCTGTAAACACACCGTCCAGTTCAAAGTGAATGATGGCAGGCTCTACTGCCTGGAATCACACAGTCCAGTTCATAGTGAATGATGGCAGGCCCTACTGCCTGTAAACACACTGTCCAGTTCATAGTGAATGATGGCAGACCCTACTGCCTGGAAACACACAGTCCAGTTCATAGTGAATGATGGCAGGCCCTACTGCCTGGAAACACACAGTCCAGTTCATAGTGAATGATGGCAGGCCCTGCTGCCTGGAAACACACAGTCCAATTCATAGTGAATGATGGCAGGTCCTACTGCCTGTAAACACACAGTCCAGTTCATAGTGAATGATGGCAGGTCCTACTGCCTGGAAACACACAGTCCAGTTCATAGTGAATGATGGCAGGCCCTACTGCCTGGAAACACACAGTCCAGTTCATAGTGAATGATGGCAGGCCCTACTGCCTGGAAACACACAGTCCAGTTCATAGTGAATGATGGCAGGTCCTACTGCCTGGAAACACACAGTCCAGTTCATAGTGAATGATGGCAGGCCCTACTGCCTGGAAACACACAGTCCAGTTCATAGTGAATGATGGCAGGCTCTACTGCCTGTAAACACACAGTCCAATTCATAGTGAATGATGGCAGGCCCTACTGCCTGTAAACACACAGTCCAGTTCATAGTGAATGATGGCAGGTCCTACTGCCTGTAAACACACAGTCCAGTTCATAGTGAATGATGGCAGGCCCTACTGCCTGGAAACACACAGTCCAGTTCATAGTGAATGATGGCAGGCCCTACTGCCTGGAAACACACAGTCCACTTCATAGTGAATGATGGCAGGTCCTACTGCCTGGAAACACACAGTCCAGTTCAAAGTGAATGATGGCAGGCCCTACTGCCTGTAAACACACAGTCCAGTTCATAGTGAATGATGGCAGGCCCTACTGCCTGGAAACACACAGTCCAGTTCATAGTGAATGATGGCAGGCCCTACTGCCTGTAAACACACAGTCCAGTTCATAGTGAATGATGGCAGGCCCTACTGCCTGTAAACACACAGTCCAGTTCATAGTGAATGATGGCAGGCTCTACTGCCTGGAAACACACAGTCCAATTCATAGTGAATGATGGCAGGCCCTACTGCCTGGAAACACACAGTCCAGCTCATAGTGAATGATGGCAGGCCCTGCTGCCTGGAAACACACAGTCCAATTCATAGTGAATGATGGCAGGCCCTACTGCCTGTAAACACACAGTCCAGTTCATAGTGAATGATGGCAGGCCCTACTGCCTGGAAACACACAGTCCAGTTCATAGTGAATGATGGCAGGCCCTACTGCCTGGAAACACACAGTCCAGTTCATAGTGAATGATGGCAGGTCCTACTGCCTGGAAACACACAGTCCAGTTCATAGTGAATGATGGCAGGCTCCTACTGCCTGGAAACACACAGTCCAGTTCATAGTGAATGATGGCAGGCCCTACTGCCTGTAAACACACAGTCCAGTTCATAGTGAATGATGGCAGGCCCTACTGCCTGTAAACACACAGTCCAGTTCATAGTGAATGATGGCAGGCCCTACTGCCTGTAAACACACAGTCCAGTTCATAGTGAATGATGGCAGGCCCTACTGCCTGTAAACACACAGTCCAGTTCATAGTGAATGATGGCAGGCCCTACTGCCTGTAAACACACAGTCCAGTTCAAAGTGAATGATGGCAGGCTCCTACTGCCTGTAAACACACAGTCCAGTTCATAGTGAATAATGGCAGGCCCTACTGCCTGTAAACACACAGTCCAGTTCATAGTGAATGATGGCCTGCCCTACTGCCTGGAAACACACAGTCCAGTTCATAGTGAATGATGGCAGGCCCTACTGCCTGTAAACACACAGTCCAGTTCAAAGTGAATGATGGCAGGCTCTACTGCCTGGAATGGCAGGCCCTACTGCCAGTGGAACCAGCTAAACAGTCCAATTCATAGTGAATGATGGCAGGCCTACTGCCTGGAAACACACAGTCCAGTTCATGGTGAATGATGGCAGGTCCTACTGCCTGGAAACACACAGTCCAGTTCATAGTGAATGATGGCAGGCCCTACTGCCTGGAAACACACAGTCCAGTTCATAGTGAATGATGGCAGGATCTACTGCCTGTAAACACACAGTCCAATTCATAGTGAATGATGGCAGGCCCTACTGCCTGGAAACACACAGTCCAGTTCATAGTGAATGATGGCATGCCCTACTGCCTGTAAACACACAGTCCAGTTCATAGTAAATGATGGCAGGCCCTACTGCCTGGAAACACACAGTCCAGTTCATAGTGAATGATGGCAGGCCCTACTGCCTGGAAACACACAGTCCAGTTCATAGTGAATGATGGCAGGCCCTACTGCCTGGAAACACACAGTCCAATTCATATTGAATGATGGCAGGCCCTACTGCCTGTAAACACACAGTCCAGTTCATAGTGAATGATGGCAGGCCCTACTGCCTGGAAACACACAGTCCAGTTCATAGTGAATGATGGCAGGCCCTACTGCCTGTAAACACACAGTCCAGTTCAAAGTGAATGATGGCAGGCCCTACTGCCTGTAAACACACAGTCCAGTTCAAAGTGAATGATGGCAGGCTCCTACTGCCTGGAAACACACAGTCCAGTTCATAGTGAATGATGGCAGGCCCTACTGCCTGGAAACACACAGTCCAGTTCATAGTGAATGATGGCAGGCCCTACTGCCTGGAAACACACAGTCCAATTCATATTGAATGATGGCAGGCCCTACTGCCTGTAAACACACAGTCCAGTTCATAGTGAATGATGGCAGGCCCTACTGCCTGGAAACACACAGTCCAGTTCATAGTGAATGATGGCAGGCACTACTGCCTGTATACACACAGTCCAGTTCATAGTGAATGATGGCAGGCCCTACTGCCTGTAAACACACAGTCCAGTTCAAAGTGAATGATGGCAGGCTCTACTGCCTGGAAACACACAGTCCAGTTCAAAGTGAATGATGGCAGGTCCTACTGCCTGGAAACACACAGTCCAGTTCATAGTGAATGATGGCAGGCCCTACTGCCTGGAAACACACAGTCCAGTTCATAGTGAATGATGGCAGGCCCTACTGCCTGGAAACACACAGTCCAATTCATATTGAATGATGGCAGGCCCTACTGCCTGTAAACACACAGTCCAGTTCATAGTGAATGATGGCCTGCCCTACTGCCTGGAAACACACAGTCCAGTTCATAGTGAATGATGGCAGGCACTACTGCCTGTATACACACAGTCCAGTTCATAGTGAATGATGGCAGGCCCTACTGCCTGTAAACACACAGTCCAGTTCAAAGTGAATGATGGCAGGCTCTACTGCCTGGAATCACACAGTCCAGTTCAAAGTGAATGATGGCAGGTCCTACTGCCTGGAAACACACAGTCCAGTTCATAGTGAATGATGGCAGGCCCTACTGCCTGGAAACACACAGTCCAGTTCATAGTGAATGATGGCAGGATCTACTGCCTGTAAACACACAGTCCAATTCATAGTGAATGATGGCAGGCCCTACTGCCTGGAAACACACAGTCCAGTTCATAGTGAATGATGGCATGCCCTACTGCCTGTAAACACACAGTCCAGTTCATAGTAAATGATGGCAGGCCCTACTGCCTGGAAACACACAGTCCAGTTCATAGTGAATGATGGCAGGCCCTACTGCCTGGAAACACACAGTCCAGTTCATAGTGAATGATGGCAGGCCCTACTGCCTGGAAACACACAGTCCAATTCATATTGAATGATGGCAGGCCCTACTGCCTGTAAACACACAGTCCAGTTCATAGTGAATGATGGCAGGCCCTACTGCCTGGAAACACACAGTCCAGTTCATAGTGAATGATGGCAGGCACTACTGCCTGTATACACACAGTCCAGTTCATAGTGAATGATGGCAGGCCCTACTGCCTGTAAACACACAGTCCAGTTGAAAGTGAATGATGGCAGGCTCTACTGCCTGTAATCACACAGTCCAGTTCAAAGTGAATGATGGCAGGTCCTACTGCCTGGAAACACACAGTCCAGTTCATAGTGAATGATGGCAGGCCCTACTGCCTGGAAACACACAGTCCAGTTCATAGTGAATGACGGCCGGTTCCTACTGCTTGGAAACACAGTCCAGTTCATAGTGAATGATGGCAGGCCCTACTGCCTGTAAACACACAGTCCATTTCATAGTGAATGATGGCAGGCCCAACTGCCTGTAAACACACAGTCCAGTTCATAGTGAATGATGTCAGGCTCTACTGCCTGTAAACACACAGTCCAATTCATAGTGAATGATGGCAGGCCCTACTGCCTGTAAACGCACAGTCCAGTTCAATGTGAATGATGGCAGATCCTACTGCCTGTAAACACACAGTCCAGTTCATAGTGAATAATGGCAGGTCCTACTGCCTGTAAACACACAGTCCAGTTCATAGTGAATAATGGCAGGCCCTACTGCCTGTAAACACACAGTCCAGTTCATAGTGAATGATGGCAGGTCCTACTGCATTTAAACACACAGTCCAGTTCAAAGTGAATGATGGCAGGCCCTACTGCCTGTAAACACAAAGTCCAGTTCATAGTGAATGATGGCAGGCCCTACTGCCTGGAAACACACAGTCCAGTTCATAGTGAATGATGGCAGGCCCTACTGCCTGGAAACACACAGTCCAGTTCATAGTGAATGATGGCAGGCCCTACTGCCTGGAAACACACAGTCCAATTCATATTGAATGATGGCAGGCCCTACTGCCTGTAAACACACAGTCCAGTTCATAGTGAATGATGGCCTGCCCTACTGCCTGGAAACACACAGTCCAGTTCATAGTGAATGATGGCAGGCACTACTGCCTGTATACACACAGTCCAGTTCATAGTGAATGATGGCAGGCCCTACTGCCTGTAAACACACAGTCCAGTTCAAAGTGAATGATGGCAGGCTCTACTGCCTGGAATCACACAGTCCAGTTCAAAGTGAATGATGGCAGGTCCTACTGCCTGGAAACACACAGTCCAGTTCATAGTGAATGATGGCAGGCCCTACTGCCTGGAAACACACAGTCCAGTTCATAGTGAATGATGGCAGGCCCTACTGCCTGGAAACACACAGTCCAGTTCATAGTGAATGATGGCAGGATCTACTGCCTGTAAACACACAGTCCAATTCATAGTGAATGATGGCAGGCCCTACTGCCTGGAAACACACAGTCCAGTTCATAGTGAATGATGGCATGCCCTACTGCCTGTAAACACACAGTCCAGTTCATAGTAAATGATGGCAGGCCCTACTGCCTGGAAACACACAGTCCAGTTCATAGTGAATGATGGCAGGCCCTACTGCCTGGAAACACACAGTCCAGTTCATAGTGAATGATGGCAGGCCCTACTGCCTTGAAACACACAGTCCAATTCATATTGAATGATGGCAGGCCCTACTGCCTGTAAACACACAGTCCAGTTCATAGTGAATGATGGCAGGCCCTACTGCCTGGAAACACACAGTCCAGTTCATAGTGAATGATGGCAGGCACTACTGCCTGTATACACACAGTCCAGTTCATAGTGAATGATGGCAGGCCCTACTGCCTGTAAACACACAGTCCAGTTCAAAGTGAATGATGGCAGGCTCTACTGCCTGTAATCACACAGTCCAGTTCAAAGTGAATGATGGCAGGTCCTACTGCCTGGAAACACACAGTCCAGTTCATAGTGAATGATGGCAGGCCCTACTGCCTGGAAACACACAGTCCAGTTCATAGTGAATGATGGCAGGCCCTACTGCCTGGAAACACACAGTCCAGTTCATAGTGAATGATGGCAGGTCCTACTGCCTGGAAACACACAGTCCAGTTCATAGTGAATGACGGCCGGTTCCTACTGCTTGGAAACACAGTCCAGTTCATAGTGAATGATGGCAGGCCCTAATGCCTGTAAACACACAGTCCATTTCATAGTGAATGATGGCAGGCTCTACTGCCTGTAAACACACAGTCCAATTCATAGTGAATGATGGCAGGCCCAACTGCCTGTAAACACACAGTCCAGTTCATAGTGAATGATGTCAGGCTCTACTGCCTGTAAACACACAGTCCAATTCATAGTGAATGATGGCAGGCCCTACTGCCTGTAAACGCACAGTCCAGTTCAATGTGAATGATGGCAGATCCTACTGCCTGTAAACACACAGTCCAGTTCATAGTGAATAATGGCAGGTCCTACTGCCTGTAAACACACAGTCCAGTTCATAGTGAATAATGGCAGGCCCTACTGCCTGTAAACACACAGTCCAGTTCATAGTGAATGATGGCAGGTCCTACTGCATTTAAACACACAGTCCAGTTCAAAGTGAATGATGGCAGGCCCTACTGCCTGTAAACACAAAGTCCAGTTCATAGTGAATGATGGCAGGCCCTACTGCCTGGAAACACACAGTCCAGTTCCTAGTGAATGATGGCAGGCTCTACAGCCTGTAAACACACAGTCCAATTCATAGTGAATGTTGGCAGGCCCTACTGCCTGTAAACACACAGTCCAGTTCATAGTGAATGATGTCAGGCTCTACTGCCTGTAAACACACAGTCCAATTCATAGTGAATGATGGCAGGCCCTACTGCCTGTAAACACACAGTCCAGTTCAAAGTGAATGATGGCAGATCCTACTGCCTGTAAACACAGTCCAGTTCATAGTGAATGATGGCAGGTCCAACTGCCTGTAAACAAACAGTCCAGTTCATAGTGAATAATGGCAGATCCTACTGCCTGTAAACACACAGTCCAGTTCATAGTGAATGATGGCAGGTCCTATTGCCTGTAAACACACAGTCCAGTTCAAAGTGAATGATGGCAGGCCCTACTGCCTGGAAACACACAGTCCAATTAATAGTGAATGAAGGCAGGCAATACTGCCTGTAAACACACAGTCCAGTTCATAGTGAATGAAGGCAGGCCCTACTGCCTGGAAACACACAGTCCAGTTCATAGTGAATGATGGCAGGTCCTACTGCCTGTAAACACACAGTCCAGTTCATAGTGAATGATAGCAGGCCCTACTGCCTGGAAACACAAAGTAAAGTTCATAGTGATTGATGGCAGGCCCTACTGCCTGTATACACACAGTCCAGTTCATAGTGAATGATGGCAGGCCCTACTGCCTGGAAACACACAGTCCAGTTCAAAGTGAATGATGGCAGGCCCTACTGCCTGTATACACACAGTCCAGTTCATAGTGAATGATGGCAGGCCCTACTGCCTGTAAACACACAGTCCAGTTCAAAGTGAATGATGGCAGGCCCTACAGCCTGTATACACACAGTCCAGTTCATAGTGAATGATGGCAGGCCCTACTCCCTGTAAACACACAGTCCAGTTCAAAGTGAATGATGGCAGGCTCTACTGCCTGGAATCACACAGTCCAGTTCAAAGTGAATAATGGCAGGCCCTACTGCCTGTAAACACACTGTCCAGTTCATAGGTAATGATGGCAGGCCCTACTGCCTGTAAACACACAGTCCAGTTCATAGTGAATGATGGCAGGTCCCTACTGCCTGGAAACACAGTCCAGTTCATAGTGAATGATGGCAGGCCCTACTGCCTGGAAACATACATTCCAGTTCGTAGTAAATGATGGCAGGCCCTACTGCCTGTAAACACACAGTCCAGTTCATAGTGAATGATGGCAGGCCCTACTGCCTGTAAACACACTGTCCAGTTCAAAGTGAATGATGGCAGATCCTACTGCCTGGAAACACACAGTCCAGTTCATAGTGAATGATGGCAGGCCCTACTGCCTGTAAACACACAGTCCAGTTCATAGTGAATGATGACAGGCCCTACTGCCTGTAAACACACAGTCCAGTTCATAGTGAATGATGGCAGTTTCTACTGCCTGGAAACACACAGTCCAGTTCAAAGTGAATGATGTCAGGCCCTACTGCCTGTAAACACACAGTCCAGTTCATAGTGAATGATGACAGGCTCCACTGCCTGGAAACACACAGTCCAGTTCATAGTGAATGATGGCAGGCCCTACTGCCTGGAAACACACAGTCCAATTCATAGTGAATGAAGGCAGGCAATACTGCCTGTAAACACATAGTCCAGTTCATAGTGAATGAAGGCAGGCCCTACTGCCTGGAAACACACAGTCCAGTTCATATTGAATGATGGCAGGCCCTACTGCCTGTATACACACAGTCCAGTTCATAGTGAATAATGGCAGGCCCTACTGCCTGGAAACACAAAGTCCAGTTCATAGTGATTGATGGCAGGCCCTACTGCCTGTATACACACAGTCCAGTTCATAGTGAATGATGGCAGGCCCTACTGCCTGGAAACACACAGTCCAGTTCAAAGTGAATGATGGCAGGCCCAACTGCCTGTAAACACACATTCCAGTTCATAGTGAATGATGTCAGGCTCTACTGCCTGGAATCACACAGTCCAGTTCAAAGTGAATAATGGCAGGCCCTACTGCCTGTAAACACACTGTCCAGTTCATAGTGAATGATGGCAGGCCCTACTGCCTGGAAACACACAGTCCAGTTCATAGTGAATGATGGCAGGCCCTACTGCCTGGAAACACACAGTCCAGTTCATAGTGAATGATGGCAGATCCTACTGCCTGTAAACACACAGTCCAGTTCATAGTGAATAATGGCAGGTCCTACTGCCTGTAAACACACAGTCCAGTTCATAGTGAATAATGGCAGGCCCTACTGCCTGTAAACACACAGTCCAGTTCATAGTGAATGATGGCAGGTCCTACTGCATTTAAACACACAGTCCAGTTCAAAGTGAATGATGGCAGGCCCTACTGCCTGTAAACACAAAGTCCAGTTCATAGTGAATGATGGCAGGCCCTACTGCCTGGAAACACACAGTCCAGTTCATAGTGAATGATGGCAGGCCCTACTGCCTGGAAACACACAGTCCAGTTCATAGTGAATGATGGCAGGCCCTACTGCCTGGAAACACACAGTCCAATTCATATTGAATGATGGCAGGCCCTACTGCCTGTAAACACACAGTCCAGTTCATAGTGAATGATGGCCTGCCCTACTGCCTGGAAACACACAGTCCAGTTCATAGTGAATGATGGCAGGCACTACTGCCTGTATACACACAGTCCAGTTCATAGTGAATGATGGCAGGCCCTACTGCCTGTAAACACACAGTCCAGTTCAAAGTGAATGATGGCAGGCTCTACTGCCTGGAATCACACAGTCCAGTTCAAAGTGAATGATGGCAGGTCCTACTGCCTGGAAACACACAGTCCAGTTCATAGTGAATGATGGCAGGCCCTACTGCCTGGAAACACACAGTCCAGTTCATAGTGAATGATGGCAGGCCCTACTGCCTGGAAACACACAGTCCAGTTCATAGTGAATGATGGCAGGATCTACTGCCTGTAAACACACAGTCCAATTCATAGTGAATGATGGCAGGCCCTACTGCCTGGAAACACACAGTCCAGTTCATAGTGAATGATGGCATGCCCTACTGCCTGTAAACACACAGTCCAGTTCATAGTAAATGATGGCAGGCCCTACTGCCTGGAAACACACAGTCCAGTTCATAGTGAATGATGGCAGGCCCTACTGCCTGGAAACACACAGTCCAGTTCATAGTGAATGATGGCAGGCCCTACTGCCTGGAAACACACAGTCCAATTCATATTGAATGATGGCAGGCCCTACTGCCTGTAAACACACAGTCCAGTTCATAGTGAATGATGGCAGGCCCTACTGCCTGGAAACACACAGTCCAGTTCATAGTGAATGATGGCAGGCACTACTGCCTGTATACACACAGTCCAGTTCATAGTGAATGATGGCAGGCCCTACTGCCTGTAAACACACAGTCCAGTTCAAAGTGAATGATGGCAGGCTCTACTGCCTGTAATCACACAGTCCAGTTCAAAGTGAATGATGGCAGGTCCTACTGCCTGGAAACACACAGTCCAGTTCATAGTGAATGATGGCAGGCCCTACTGCCTGGAAACACACAGTCCAGTTCATAGTGAATGATGGCAGGCCCTACTGCCTGGAAACACACAGTCCAGTTCATAGTGAATGATGGCAGGTCCTACTGCCTGGAAACACACAGTCCAGTTCATAGTGAATGACGGCCGGTTCCTACTGCTTGGAAACACAGTCCAGTTCATAGTGAATGATGGCAGGCCCTACTGCCTGTAAACACACAGTCCATTTCATAGTGAATGATGGCAGGCTCTACTGCCTGTAAACACACAGTCCAATTCATAGTGAATGATGGCAGGCCCAACTGCCTGTAAACACACAGTCCAGTTCATAGTGAATGATGTCAGGCTCTACTGCCTGTAAACACACAGTCCAATTCATAGTGAATGATGGCAGGCCCTACTGCCTGTAAACGCACAGTCCAGTTCAATGTGAATGATGGCAGATCCTACTGCCTGTAAACACACAGTCCAGTTCATAGTGAATAATGGCAGGTCCTACTGCCTGTAAACACACAGTCCAGTTCATAGTGAATAATGGCAGGCCCTACTGCCTGTAAACACACAGTCCAGTTCATAGTGAATGATGGCAGGTCCTACTGCATTTAAACACACAGTCCAGTTCAAAGTGAATGATGGCAGGCCCTACTGCCTGTAAACACAAAGTCCAGTTCATAGTGAATGATGGCAGGCCCTACTGCCTGGAAACACACAGTCCAGTTCCTAGTGAATGATGGCAGGCTCTACAGCCTGTAAACACACAGTCCAATTCATAGTGAATGTTGGCAGGCCCTACTGCCTGTAAACACACAGTCCAGTTCATAGTGAATGATGTCAGGCTCTACTGCCTGTAAACACACAGTCCAATTCATAGTGAATGATGGCAGGCCCTACTGCCTGTAAACACACAGTCCAGTTCAAAGTGAATGATGGCAGATCCTACTGCCTGTAAACACAGTCCAGTTCATAGTGAATGATGGCAGGTCCAACTGCCTGTAAACAAACAGTCCAGTTCATAGTGAATAATGGCAGATCCTACTGCCTGTAAACACACAGTCCAGTTCATAGTGAATGATGGCAGGTCCTATTGCCTGTAAACACACAGTCCAGTTCAAAGTGAATGATGGCAGGCCCTACTGCCTGGAAACACACAGTCCAATTAATAGTGAATGAAGGCAGGCAATACTGCCTGTAAACACACAGTCCAGTTCATAGTGAATGAAGGCAGGCCCTACTGCCTGGAAACACACAGTCCAGTTCATAGTGAATGATGGCAGGTCCTACTGCCTGTAAACACACAGTCCAGTTCATAGTGAATGATAGCAGGCCCTACTGCCTGGAAACACAAAGTAAAGTTCATAGTGATTGATGGCAGGCCCTACTGCCTGTATACACACAGTCCAGTTCATAGTGAATGATGGCAGGCCCTACTGCCTGGAAACACACAGTCCAGTTCAAAGTGAATGATGGCAGGCCCTACTGCCTGGAATACACACAGTCCAGTTCATAGTGAATGATGGCAGGTCCCTACTGCCTGGAAACCACACTGTCCAGTTCATAGGTGAATGATGGCAGGCCCTACTGCCTGTAAACACACAGTCCAGTTCATAGTGAATGATGGCAGGTCCCTACTGCCTGTAAACACACTGTCCAGTTCATAGTGAATGATGGCAGGCCCTACTGCCTGGAAACACACAGTCCAGTTCATAGTGAATGATGGCAGGCCCTACTGCCTGTAAACACACAGTCCAGTTCATAGTGAATGATGACAGGCCCTACTGCCTGTAAACACACAGTCCAGTTCATAGTGAATGATGGCAGTTTCTACTGCCTGGAAACACACAGTCCAGTTCAAAGTGAATGATGTCAGGCCCTACTGCCTGTAAACACACAGTCCAGTTCATAGTGAATGATGACAGGCTCCACTGCCTGGAAACACACAGTCCAGTTCATAGTGAATGATGGCAGGCCCTACTGCCTGGAAACACACAGTCCAATTCATAGTGAATGAAGGCAGGCAATACTGCCTGTAAACACATAGTCCAGTTCATAGTGAATGAAGGCAGGCCCTACTGCCTGGAAACACACAGTCCAGTTCATATTGAATGATGGCAGGCCCTACTGCCTGTATACACACAGTCCAGTTCATAGTGAATAATGGCAGGCCCTACTGCCTGGAAACACAAAGTCCAGTTCATAGTGATTGATGGCAGGCCCTACTGCCTGTATACACACAGTCCAGTTCATAGTGAATGATGGCAGGCCCTACTGCCTGGAAACACACAGTCCAGTTCAAAGTGAATGATGGCAGGCCCAACTGCCTGTAAACACACATTCCAGTTCATAGTGAATGATGTCAGGCTCTACTGCCTGGAATCACACAGTCCAGTTCAAAGTGAATAATGGCAGGCCCTACTGCCTGTAAACACACTGTCCAGTTCATAGTGAATGATGGCAGGCCCTACTGCCTGGAAACACACAGTCCAGTTCATAGTGAATGATGGCAGGCCCTACTGCCTGGAAACACACAGTCCAGTTCATAGTGAATGATGGCAGGCCCTACTGCCTGGAAACACACAGTCCAATTCATAGTGAATGATGGCAGGCCCTACTGCCTGTAAACACACAGTCCAGTTCATAGTGAATGATGGCAGGCCCTACTGCCTGGAAACACACAGTCCAGTTCATAGTGAATGATGGCAGGCCCTACTGCCTGTATACACACAGTCCAGTTCATAGTGAATGATGGCAGGCCCTACTGCCTGTAAACACGCAGTCCAGTTCAAAGTCACTGATGGCAGGCTCTACTGCCTGGAATCACACAGTCCAGTTCAAAGTGAATAATGGCAGGCCCTACTGCCTGTTAACAAACTGTCCAGTTCATAGTGAATGATGGCAGGCCCTACTGCCTGGAAACACACAGTCCAGTTCATAGTGAATGATGGCAGGCCCTACTGCCTGGAAACACACAGTCCAGTTCATAGTGAATGATGGCAGGCCCTACTGCCTGGAAACAAACAGTACAATTCATTTTGAATGATGGCAGGTCCTACTGCCTGTAAACACACAGTCCAGTTCATAGTGAATGATGGCAGGTCCTACTGCCTGGAAACACACAGTCCAGTTCATAGTGAATGATGGCAGGCCCTACTGCCTGGAAACACACAGTCCAGTTCATAGTGAATGATGGCAGGCGCTACTGCCTGGAAACACACAGTCCAGTTCATAGTGAATGATGGCAGGTCCTACTGCCTGGAAACACACAGTCCAGTTCATGGTGAATGATGGCAGGTCCTACTGCCTGGAAACACACAAGTCCAGTTCATAGTGAATGATGGCAGGCCCTACTGCCTGGAAACACACAGTCCAGTTCAAAGTGAATGATGGCAGGCCCTACTGCCTGTAAACACACAGTCCAGTTCATAGTGAATGATGGCAGGCCCTACTGCCTGGAAACACACAGTCCAGTTCATAGTGAATGATGTCAGGCCCTACTGCCTGTATAAACACAGTCCAGTTCATAGTGAATGATGGCAGGCCCTACTGCCTGTAAACACACCGTCCAGTTCAAAGTGAATGATGGCAGGCTCTACTGCCTGGAATCACACAGTCCAGTTCATAGTGAATAATGGCAGGCCCTACTGCCTGTAAACACACTGTCCAGTTCATAGTGAATGATGGCAGACCCTACTGCCTGGAAACACACAGTCCAGTTCATAGTGAATGATGGCAGGCCCTACTGCCTGGAAACACACAGTCCAGTTCATAGTGAATGATGGCAGGCCCTGCTGCCTGGAAACACACAGTCCAATTCATAGTGAATGATGGCAGGTCCTACTGCCTGTAAACACACAGTCCAGTTCATAGTGAATGATGGCAGGTCCTACTGCCTGGAAACACACAGTCCAGTTCATAGTGAATGATGGCAGGCCCTACTGCCTGGAAACACACAGTCCAATTCATAGTGAATGATGGCAGGTCCTACTGCCTGGAAACACACAGTCCAGTTCATGGTGAATGATGGCAGGTCCTACTGCCTGGAAACACACAGTCCAGTTCATAGTGAATGATGGCAGGCCCTACTGCCTGGAAACACACAGTCCAGTTCATAGTGAATGATGGCAGGCTCTACTGCCTGTAAACACACAGTCCAATTCATAGTGAATGATGGCAGGCCCTACTGCCTGGAAACACACAGTCCAGTTCATAGTGAATGATGGCATGCCCTACTGCCTGTAAACACACAGTCCAGTTCATAGAAAATGATGGCAGGCCCTACTGCCTGGAAACACACAGTCCAGTTCATAGTGAATGATGGCAGGCCCTACTGCCTGGAAACACACAGTCCACTTCATAGTGAATGATGGCAGGCCCTACTGCCTGGAAACACACAGTCCAATTCAAAGTGAATGATGGCAGCCCTACTGCCTGTAAACACACAGTCCAGTTCATAGTGAATGAAGGCAGGCCCTACTGCCTGGAAACACACAGTCCAGTTCATAGTGAATGATGGCAGGCCCTACTGCCTGTATACACACAGTCCAGTTCATAGTGAATAATGGCAGGCCCTACTGCCTGGAAACACAAAGTCCAGTTCATAGTGATTGATGGCAGGCCCTACTGCCTGTATACACACAGTCCAGTTCATAGTGAATGATGGCAGGCCCTACTGCCTGGAAACACACAGTCCAGTTCAAAGTGAATGATGGCAGGCCCAACTGCCTGTAAACACACATTCCAGTTCATAGTGAATGATGTCAGGCTCTACTGCCTGGAATCACACAGTCCAGTTCAAAGTGAATAATGGCAGGCCCTACTGCCTGTAAACACACTGTCCAGTTCATAGTGAATGATGGCAGGCCCTACTGCCTGGAAACACACAGTCCAGTTCATAGTGAATGATGGCAGGCCCTACTGCCTGGAAACACACAGTCCAGTTCATAGTGAATGATGGCAGGCCCTACTGCCTGGAAACACACAGTCCAATTCATAGTGAATGATGGCAGGCCCTACTGCCTGTAAACACACAGTCCAGTTCATAGTGAATGATGGCAGGCCCTACTGCCTGGAAACACACAGTCCAGTTCATAGTGAATGATGGCAGGCCCTACTGCCTGTATACACACAGTCCAGTTCATAGTGAATGATGGCAGGCCCTACTGCCTGTAAACACGCAGTCCAGTTCAAAGTCACTGATGGCAGGCTCTACTGCCTGGAATCACACAGTCCAGTTAAAAGTGAATAATGGCAGGCCCTACTGCCTGTTAACACACTGTCCAGTTCATAGTGAATGATGGCAGGCCCTACTGCCTGGAAACACACAGTCCAGTTCATAGTGAATGATGGCAGGCCCTACTGCCTGGAAACACACAGTCCAGTTCATAGTGAATGATGGCAGGCCCTACTGCCTGGAAACAAACAGTCCAATTCATAGTGAATGATGGCAGGTCCTACTGCCTGTAAACACACAGTCCAGTTCATAGTGAATGATGGCAGGTCCTACTGCCTGGAAACACACAGTCCAGTTCATAGTGAATGATGGCAGGCCCTACTGCCTGGAAACACACAGTCCAGTTCATAGTGAATGATGGCAGGCGCTACTGCCTGGAAACACACAGTCCAGTTCATAGTGAATGATGGCAGGTCCTACTGCCTGGAAACACACAGTCCAGTTCATGGTGAATGATGGCAGGTCCTACTGCCTGGAAACACACAATTCCAGTTCATAGTGAATGATGGCAGGCCCTACTGCCTGGAAACACACAGTCCAGTTCAAAGTGAATGATGGCAGGCCCTACTGCCTGTAAACACACAGTCCAGTTCATAGTGAATGATGGCAGGCCCTACTGCCTGGAAACACACAGTCCAGTTCATAGTGAATGATGGCAGGCCCTACTGCCTGTATAAACACAGTCCAGTTCATAGTGAATGATGGCAGGCCCTACTGCCTGTAAACACACCGTCCAGTTCAAAGTGAATGATGGCAGGCTCTACTGCCTGGAATCACACAGTCCAGTTCATAGTGAATAATGGCAGGCCCTACTGCCTGTAAACACACTGTCCAGTTCATAGTGAATGATGGCAGACCCTACTGCCTGGAAACACACAGTCCAGTTCATAGTGAATGATGGCAGGCCCTACTGCCTGGAAACACACAGTCCAGTTCATAGTGAATGATGGCAGGCCCTGCTGCCTGGAAACACACAGTCCAATTCATAGTGAATGATGGCAGGTCCTACTGCCTGTAAACACACAGTCCAGTTCATAGTGAATGATGGCAGGTCCTACTGCCTGGAAACACACAGTCCAGTTCATAGTGAATGATGGCAGGCCCTACTGCCTGGAAACACACAGTCCAATTCATAGTGAATGATGGCAGGTCCTACTGCCTGGAAACACACAGTCCAGTTCATAGTGAATGATGGCAGGTCCTACTGCCTGGAAACACACAGTCCAGTTCATAGTGAATGATGGCAGGCCCTACTGCCTGGAAACACACAGTCCAGTTCATAGTGAATGATGGCAGGTTCTACTGCCTGTAAACACACAGTCCAATTCATAGTGAATGATGGCAGGCCCTACTGCCTGGAAACACACAGTCCAGTTCATAGTGAATGATGGCATGCCCTACTGCCTGTAAACACACAGTCCAGTTCATAGAAAATGATGGCAGGCCCTACTGCCTGGAAACACACAGTCCAGTTCATAGTGAATGATGGCAGGCCCTACTGCCTGGAAACACACAGTCCACTTCATAGTGAATGATGGCAGGCCCTACTGCCTGGAAACACACAGTCCAATTCAAAGTGAATGATGGCAGCCCTACTGCCTGTAAACACACAGTCCAGTTCATAGTGAATGATGGCAGGCCCTACTGCCTGGAAACACACAGTCCAGTTCATAGTGAATGATGGCAGGCCCTACTGCCTGTATACACACAGTCCAGTTCAGAGTGAATGATGGCAGGCCCTACTGCCTGTAAACACACAGTCCAGTTCAAAGTGAATGATGGCAGGCTCTACTGCCTGGAATCACACAGTCCAGTTCAAAGTGAATAATGGCAGGCCCTACTGCCTGTAAACACACTGTCCAGTTCATAGTGAATGATGGCATGCCCAACTGCCTGGAAACACACAGACCAATTCATAGTGAATGATGGCAGGCCCTACTGCCTGGAAACACACAGTCCAGCTCATAGTGAATGATGGCAGGCCCTGCTGCCTGGAAACACACAGTCCAATTCATAGTGAATGATGGCAGGTCCTACTGCCTGTAAACAAACAGTCCAGTTCATAGTGAATGATGGCAGGTCCTACTGCCTGGAAACACACAGTCCAGTTCATAGTGAATGATGGCAGGCCCTACTGCCTGGAAACACACAGTCCAGTTCATAGTGAATGATGGCAGGCCCTACTGCCTGGAAACACACAGTCCAGTTCATAGTGAATGATGGCAGGTCCTACTGCCTGGAAACACACAGTCCAGTTCATGGTGAATGATGGCCGGTTCCTACTGCTTGGAAACACACAGTCCAGTTCATAGTGAATGATGGCAGGCCCTACTGCATGTAAACACACAGTCCAGTACATAGTGAATGATGGCAGGCTCTACTGCCTGTAAACACACAGTCCAATTCATAGTGAATGATGGCAGGCCCAACTGCCTGTATAAACACAGTCCAGTTCATAGTGAATGATGTCAGGCTCTACTGCCTGTAAACACACCGTCCAGTTCAAAGTGAATGATGGCAGGCTCTACTGCCTGGAATCACACAGTCCAGTTCATAGTGAATAATGGCAGGCCCTACTGCCTGTAAACACACTGTCCAGTTCATAGTGAATGATGGTAGAGCCTACTGCCTGGAAACACACAGTCCAGTTCATAGTGAATGATGGCAGGCCCTACTGCCTGGAAACACACAGTCCAGTTCATAGTGAATGATGGCAGGCCCTGCTGCCTGGAAACACACAGTCCAATTCATAGTGAATGATGGCAGGTCCTACTGCCTGGAAACACACAGTCCAGTTCATAGTGAATGATGGCAGGTCCTACTGCCTGGAAACACACAGTCCAGTTCATAGTGAATGATGGCAGGCCCTACTGCCTGGAAACACACAGTCCAATTCATAGTGAATGATGGCAGGTCCTACTGCCTGGAAACACACAGTCCAGTTCATGGTGAATGATGGCAGGTCCTAATGCCTGGAAACACACAGTCCAGTTCATAGTGAATGATGGCAGGCCCTACTGCCTGGAAACACACAGTCCAGTTCATAGTGAATGATGGCAGGCTCTACTGCCTGTAAACACACAGTCCAATTCATAGTGAATGATGGCAGGCCCTACTGCCTGGAAACACACAGTCCAGTTCATAGTGAATGATGGCATGCCCTACTGCCTGTAAACACACAGTCCAGTTCATAGAAAATGATGGCAGGCCCTACTGCCTGGAAACACACAGTCCAGTTCATAGTGAATGATGGCAGGCCCTACTGCCTGGAAACACACAGTCCAGTTCATAGTGAATGATGGCAGGCCCTACTGCCTGTATACACACAGTCCAGTTCATAGTGAATGATGGCAGGCCCTACTGCCTGTAAACACACAGTCCAGTTCAAAGTGAATGATGGCAGGCTCTACTGCCTGGAATCACACAGTCCAGTTCAAAGTGAATAATGGCAGGCCCTACTGCCTGTAAACACACTGTCCAGTTCATAGTGAATGATGGCATGCCCAACTGCCTGGAAACACACAGACCAATTCATAGTGAATGATGGCAGGCCCTACTGCCTGGAAACACACAGTCCAGCTCATAGTGAATGATGGCAGGCCCTGCTGCCTGGAAACACACAGTCCAATTCATAGTGAATGATGGCAGGTCCTACTGCCTGTAAACACACAGTCCAGTTCATAGTGAATGATGGCAGGTCCTACTGCCTGGAAACACACAGTCCAGTTCATAGTGAATGATGGCAGGCCCTACTGCCTGGAAACACACAGTCCAGTTCATAGTGAATGATGGCAGGCCCTACTGCCTGGAAACACACAGTCCAGTTCATAGTGAATGATGGCAGGTCCTACTGCCTGGAAACACACAGTCCAGTTCATAGTGAATGATGGCCGGTTCCTACTGCTTGGAAACACACAGTCCAGTTCATAGTGAATGATGGCAGGCCCTACTGCATGTAAACACACAGTCCAGTACATAGTGAATGATGGCAGGCTCTACTGCCTGTAAACACACAGTCCAATTCATAGTGAATGATGGCAGGCCCAACTGCCTGTAAACACACAGTCCAGTTCATAGTGAATGATGTCAGGCTCTACTGCCTGTAAACACACCGTCCAGTTCAAAGTGAATGATGGCAGGCTCTACTGCCTGGAATCACACAGTCCAGTTCATAGTGAATAATGGCAGGCCCTACTGCCTGTAAACACACTGTCCAGTTCATAGTGAATGATGGCAGACCCTACTGCCTGTAAACACACAGCCCAGTTCATAGTGAATGATGGCAGGTCCTACTGCCTGGAAACACACAGTCCAGTTCATAGTGAATGATGGCAGGCCCTGCTGCCTGGAAACACACAGTCCAATTCATAGTGAATGATGGCAGGTCCTACTGCCTGTAAACACACAGCCCAGTTCATAGTGAATGATGGCAGGTCCTACTGCCTGGAAACACACAGTCCAGTTCATAGTGAATGATGGCAGGCCCTACTGCCTGGAAACACACAGTCCAATTCATAGTGAATGATGGCAGGTCCTACTGCCTGGAAACACACAGTCCAGTTCATAGTGAATGATGGCAGGCCCTACTGCCTGGAAACACACAGTCCAGTTCATAGTGAATGATGGCAGGCCCTACTGCCTGGAAACACACAGTCCAGTTCATAGTGAATGATGGCAGGTCCTACTGCCTGGAAACACACAGTCCAGTTCATAGTGAATGATGGCCGGTTCCTACTGCTTGGAAACACACAGTCCAGTTCATAGTGAATGATGGCAGGCCCTACTGCATGTAAACACACAGTCCAGTACATAGTGAATGATGGCAGGCTCTACTGCCTGTAAACACACAGTCCAATTCATAGTGAATGATGGCAGACCCTACTGCCTGGAAACACACAGTCCAGTTCATAGTGAATGATGGCAGGCCCTACTGCCTGGAAACACACAGTCCAATTCATAGTGAATGATGGCAGGTCCTACTGCCTGTAAACACACAGCCCAGTTCATAGTGAATGATGGCAGGTCCTACTGCCTGGAAACACACAGTCCAGTTCATAGTGAATGATGGCAGGCCCTACTGCCTGGAAACACACAGTCCAATTCATAGTGAATGATGGCAGGTCCTACTGCCTGGAAACACACAGTCCAGTTCATGGTGAATGATGGCAGGTCCTACTGCCTGGAAACACACAGTCCAGTTCATAGTGAATGATGGCAGGCCCTACTGCCTGGAAACACACAGTCCAGTTCATAGTGAATGATGGCAGGCTCTACTGCCTGTAAACACACAGTCCAATTCATAGTGAATGATGGCAGCCCCTACTGCCTGGAAACACACAGTCCAGTTCATAGTGAATGATGGCAGGCCCTACTGCCTGTAAACACACAGTCCAGTTCATAGAAAATGATGGCAGGCCCTACTGCCTGGAAACACACAGTCCAGTTCATAGTGAATGATGGCAGGCCCTACTGCCTGGAAACACACAGTCCACTTCATAGTGAATGATGGCAGGCCCTACTGCCTGGAAACACACAGTCCAATTCAAAGTGAATGATGGCAGCCCTACTGCCTGTAAACACACAGTCCAGTTCATCGTGAATGATGGCAGGCCCTACTGCCTGGAAACACACAGTCCAGTTCATAGTGAATGATGGCAGGCCCTACTGCCTGTATACACACAGTCCAGTTCATAGTGAATGATGGCAGGCCCTACTGCCTGTAAACACACAGTCCAGTTCAAAGTGAATGATGGCAGACTCTACTGCCTGGAATCACACAGTCCAGTTCAAAGTGAATAATGGCAGGCCCTACTGCCTGTAAACACACTGTCCAGTTCATAGTGAATGATGGCATGCCCAACTGCCTGGAAACACACAGTCCAATTCATAGTGAATGATGGCAGGCCCTACTGCCTGGAAACACACAGTCCAGCTCATAGTGAATGATGGCAGGCCCTGCTGCCTGGAAACACACAGTCCAATTCATAGTGAATGATGGCAGGTCCTACTGCCTGTAAACACACAGTCCAGTTCATAGTGAATGATGGCAGGTCCTACTGCCTGGAAACACACAGTCCAGTTCATAGTGAATGATGGCAGGCCCTACTGCCTGGAAACACACAGTCCAGTTCATAGTGAATGATGGCAGGCCCTACTGCCTGGAAACACACAGTCCAGTTCATAGTGAATGATGGCAGGTCCTACTGCCTGGAAACACACAGTCCAGTTCATGGTGAATGATGGCCGGTTCCTACTGCTTGGAAACACACAGTCCAGTTCATAGTGAATGATGGCAGGCCCTACTGCATGTAAACATACAGTCCAGTACATAGTGAATGATGGCAGGCTCTACTGCCTGTAAACACACAGTCCAATTCATAGTGAATGATGGCAGGCCCAACTGCCTGTAAACACACAGTCCAGTTCATAGTGAATGATGTCAGGCTCTACTGCCTGTAAACACAAAGTCCAATTCATAGTGAATGATGGCAGGCCCTACTGCCTGTAAACACACAGTCCAGTTCAAAGTGAATGATGGCAGATCCTACTGCCTGTAAACACACAGTCCAGTTCATAGTGAATAATGGCAGGTCCTACTGCCTGTAAACACACAGTCCAGTTCATAGTGAATGATGGCAGGCCCTACTGCCTGGAAACACACAGTCCACTTCATAGTGAATGATGGCAGGCCCTACTGCCTGGAAACACACAGTCCAATTCAAAGTGAATGATGGCAGCCCTACTGCCTGTAAACACACAGTCCAGTTCATAGTGAATGATGGCAGGCCCTACTGCCTGGAAACACACAGTCCAGTTCATAGTGAATGATGGCAGGCCCTACTGCCTGTATACACACAGTCCAGTTCATAGTGAATGATGGCAGGCCCTACTGCCTGTAAACACACAGTCCAGTTCAAAGTGAATGATGGCAGGCTCTACTGCCTGGAATCACACAGTCCAGTTCAAAGTGAATAATGGCAGGCCCTACTGCCTGTAAACACACTGTCCAGTTCATAGTGAATGATGGCATGCCCAACTGCCTGGAAACACACAGACCAATTCATAGTGAATGATGGCAGGCCCTACTGCCTGGAAACACACAGTCCAGCTCATAGTGAATGATGGCAGGCCCTGCTGCCTGGAAACACACAGTCCAATTCATAGTGAATGATGGCAGGTCCTACTGCCTGTAAACAAACAGTCCAGTTCATAGTGAATGATGGCAGGTCCTACTGCCTGGAAACACACAGTCCAGTTCATAGTGAATGATGGCAGGCCCTACTGCCTGGAAACACACAGTCCAGTTCATAGTGAATGATGGCAGGCCCTACTGCCTGGAAACACACAGTCCAGTTCATAGTGAATGATGGCAGGTCCTACTGCCTGGAAACAGACAGTCCAGTTCATGGTGAATGATGGCCGGTTCCTACTGCTTGGAAACACACAGTCCAGTTCATAGTGAATGATGGCAGGCCCTACTGCATGTAAACACACAGTCCAGTACATAGTGAATGATGGCAGGCTCTACTGCCTGTAAACACAAAGTCCAATTCATAGTGAATGATGGCAGGCCCAACTGCCTGTATAAACACTGTCCAGTTCATAGTGAATGATGTCAGGCTCTACTGCCTGTAAACACACCGTCCAGTTCAAAGTGAATGATGGCAGGCCCTACTGCCTGGAAACACACAGTCCAGTTCAAAGTGAATGATGGCAGGCCCTACTGCCTGTAAACACACAGTCCAGTTCATAGTGAATGATGGCAGGCCTACTGCCTGGAAACACACAGTCCAGTTCATAGTGAATGATGGCAGGCCCTACTGCCTGGAAACACACAGTCCAGTTCATAGTGAATGATGGCAGGCCCTACTGCCTGGAAACACACAGTCCAATTCATAGTGAATGATGGCAGGCCCTACTGCCTGGAAACACACAGTCCAGTTCATAGTGAATGATGGCAGGCTCCTACTGCCTGGAAACACACAGTCCAATTCATAGTGAATGATGGCAGGCCCTACTGCCTGGAAACACACAGTCCAGTTCATAGTGAATGATGGCAGGTCCTACTGCCTGGAAACACACAGTCCAGTTCATAGTGAATGATGGCAGGTCCTAATGCCTGGAAACACACAGTCCAGTTCATAGTGAATGATGGCAGGCCCTACTGCCTGGAAACACACAGTCCAGTTCATAGTGAATGATGGCAGGCTCTACTGCCTGTAAACACACAGTCCAATTCATAGTGAATGATGGCAGGCCCTACTGCCTGTAAACACACAGTCCAGTTCATAGTGAATGATGGCAGGCTCTACTGCCTGTAAACACACAGTCCAGTTCATAGTGAATGATGGCAGGCCCTACTGCCTGTAAACACACAGTCCAGTTCAAAGTGAATGATGGCAGGCCCTACTGCCTGTAAACACACAGTCCAGTTCATAGTGAATGATGGCAGGCCCTACTGCCTGTATAAACACAGTCCAGTTCATAGTGAATGATGGCAGGCCCTACTGCCTGTAAACACACCGTCCAGTTCAAAGTGAATGATGGCAGGCTCTACTGCCTGGAATCACACAGTCCAGTTCATAGTGAATAATGGCAGGCCCTACTGCCTGTAAACACACTGTCCAGTTCATAGTGAATGATGGCAGGCCTACTGCCTGGAAACACACAGTCCAGTTCATAGTGAATGATGGCAGGCCCTACTGCCTGGAAACACACAGTCCAGTTCATAGTGAATGATGGCAGGCCCTGCTGCCTGGAAACACACAGTCCAATTCATAGTGAATGATGGCAGGTCCTACTGCCTGGAAACACACAGTCCAGTTCATAGTGAATGATGGCAGGTCCTACTGCCTGGAAACACACAGTCCAGTTCATAGTGAATGATGGCAGGCCCTACTGCCTGGAAACACACAGTCCAGTTCATAGTGAATGATGGCAGGCCCTACTGCCTGGAAACACACAGTCCAGTTCATAGTGAATGATGGCAGGTCCTACTGCCTGGAAACACACAGTCCAGTTCATAGTGAATGATGGCAGGCCCTACTGCCTGGAAACACACAGTCCAGTTCATAGTGAATGATGGCAGGCTCTACTGCCTGTAAACACACAGTCCAATTCATAGTGAATGATGGCAGGCCCTACTGCCTGGAAACACACAGTCCAGTTCATAGTGAATGATGGCATGCCCTACTGCCTGTAAACACACAGTCCAGTTCATAGAAAATGATGGCAGGCCCTACTGCCTGGAAACACACAGTCCAGTTCATAGTGAATGATGGCAGGCCCTACTGCCTGGAAACACACAGTCCAGTTCATAGTGAATGATGGCAGGCCCTACTGCCTGTATACACACAGTCCAGTTCATAGTGAATGATGGCAGGCCCTACTGCCTGTAAACACACAGTCCAGTTCAAAGTGAATGATGGCAGGCTCTACTGCCTGGAATCACACAGTCCAGTTCAAAGTGAATGATGGCAGGCCCTACTGCCTGTAAACACACTGTCCAGTTCATAGTGAATGATGGCATGCCCAACTGCCTGGAAACACACAGACCAATTCATAGTGAATGATGGCAGGCCCTACTGCCTGGAAACACACAGTCCAGCTCATAGTGAATGATGGCAGGCTCTACTGCCTGTAAACACACAGTCCAATTCATAGTGAATGATGGCAGGCCCTACTGCCTGGAAACACACAGTCCAGTTCATAGTGAATGATGGCAGGCCCTACTGCCTGAAACACACAGTCCAGTTCATAGAAAAACACACAGTCCAGTTCATAGAAAATGAGGCAGGCCCTACTGCCTGGAAACACACAGTCCAGTTCATAGTGAATGATGGCAGGCCCTACTGCCTGGAAACACACAGTCCACTTCATAGTGAATGATGGCAGGCCCTACTGCCTGGAAACACACAGTCCAATTCAAAGTGAATGATGGCAGCCCTACTGCCTGTAAACACACAGTCCAGTTCATAGTGAATGATGGCAGGCCCTACTGCCTGGAAACACACAGTCCAGTTCATAGTGAATGATGGCAGGCCCTACTGCCTGTATACACACAGTCCAGTTCATAGTGAATGATGGCAGGCCCTACTGCCTGTAAACACACAGTCCAGTTCAAAGTGAATGATGGCAGACTCTACTGCCTGGAATCACACAGTCCAGTTCAAAGTGAATAATGGCAGGCCCTACTGCCTGTAAACACACTGTCCAGTTCATAGTGAATGATGGCATGCCCAACTGCCTGGAAACACACAGTCCAATTCATAGTGAATGATGGCAGGCCCTACTGCCTGGAAACACACAGTCCAGCTCATAGTGAATGATGACAGGCCCAACTGCTGCAGGAAACACACAGTCCAATTCATAGTGAATGATGGCAGGTCCTACTGCCTGTAAACACACAGTCCAGTTCATAGTGAATGATGGCAGGTCCTACTGCCTGGAAACACACAGTCCAGTTCATAGTGAATGATGGCAGGCCCTACTGCCTGGAAACACACAGTCCAGTTCATAGTGAATGATGGCAGGCCCTACTGCCTGGAAACACACAGTCCAGTTCATAGTGAATGATGGCAGGTCCTACTGCCTGGAAACACACAGTCCAGTTCATGGTGAATGATGGCCGGTTCCTACTGCTTGGAAACACACAGTCCAGTTCATAGTGAATGATGGCAGGCCCTACTGCATGTAAACACACAGTCCAGTACATAGTGAATGATGGCAGGCTCTACTGCCTGTAAACACACAGTCCAATTCATAGTGAATGATGGCAGGCCCAACTGCCTGTAAACACACAGTCCAGTTCATAGTGAATGATGTCAGGCTCTACTGCCTGTAAACACAAAGTCCAATTCATAGTGAATGATGGCAGGCCCTACTGCCTGTAAACACACAGTCCAGTTCAAAGTGAATGATGGCAGATCCTACTGCCTGTAAACACACAGTCCAGTTCATAGTGAATAATGGCAGGTCCTACTGCCTGTAAACACACAGTCCAGTTCATAGTGAATAATGGCAGGCCCTACTGCCTGTAAACACACAGTCCAGTTCATAGTGAATGATGGCAGGTCCTACTGCTTTTAAACACACAGTCCAGTTCAAAGTGAATGATGGCAGGCCCTACTGCCTGTAAACACAAAGTCCAGTTCATAGTGAATGATGGCAGGCCCTACTGCCTGGAAACACACAGTCCAGTTCATAGTGAATGATGGCAGGCTCTACTGCCTGTAAACACACAGTCCAATTCATAGTGAATGATGGCAGGCCCTACTGCCTGTAAACACACAGTCCAGTTCATAGTGAATGATGTCAGGCTCTACTGCCTGTAAACACACAGTCCAATTCATAGTGAATGATGGCAGGCCCTACTGCCTGTAAACACACAGTCCAGTTCAAAGTGAATGATGGCAGATCCTACTGCCTGTAAACACACAGTCCAGTTCATAGTGAATGATGGCAGGTCCTACTGCCTGTAAACACACAGTCCAGTTCATAGTGAATAATGGCAGATCCTACTGCCTGTAAACACACAGTCCAGTTCATAGTGAATGATGGCAGGCCCTACTGCCTGTAAACACACAGTCCAGATCATAGTGAATGATGGCAGGCCCTACTGCCTGGAAACACACAGTCCAATTCATAGTGATTGATGGCAGGTCCTACTGCCTGTAAACACACAGTCCAGTTCATAGTGAATGATGGCAGGTCCTACTGCCTGGAAACACACAGTCCAGTTCATAGTGAATGATGGCAGGCCCTACTGCCTGGAAACACACAGTCCAGTTCATAGTGAATGATGGCAGGCCCTACTGCCTGGAAACACACAGTCCAGTTCATAGTGAATGATGGCAGGTCCTACTGCCTGGAAACACAAAGTCCAGTTCATGGTGAATGATGGCCGGTTCCTACTGCTTGGAAACACACAGTCCAATTCATAGTGAATGATGGCAGGCCCTACTGCCTGTAAACACACAGTCCAGTTCAAAGTGAATGATGGCAGATCCTACTGCCTGTAAACACACAGTCCAGTTCATAGTGAATGATGGCAGGTCCTACTGCCTGTAAACACACAGTCCAGTTCATAGTGAATAATGGCAGATCCTACTGCCTGTAAACACACAGTCCAGTTCATAGTGAATGATGGCAGGCCCTACTGCCTGTAAACACACAGTCCAGTTCATAGTGAATGATGGCAGGCCCTACTGCCTGGAAACACACAGTCCAATTCATAGTGAATGATGGCAGGTCCTACTGCCTGTAAACACACAGTCCAGTTCATAGTGAATGATGGCAGGTCCTACTGCCTGGAAACACACAGTCCAGTTCATAGTGAATGATGGCAGGCCCTACTGCCTGGAAACACACAGTCCAGTTCATAGTGAATGATGGCAGGTCCTATTGCCTGTAAACACACAGTCCAGTTCAAGTGAATGATGGCAGGCCTACTGCCTGTAAACACACAGTCCAGTTCATAGTGAAATGGCAGGCCCTACTGCCTGTAAACACACAGTCCAGTTCATAGTGAATGATGGCAGGCCCTACTGCCTGTAAACACACAGTCCAGTTCATAGTGAATGATGGCAGGCCCTACTGCCTGGAAACACACAGTCCAATTCATAGTGAATGAAGGCAGGCAATACTGCCTGTAAACACACAGTCCAGTTCATAGTGAATAATGGCAGGCCCTACTGCCTGTAAACACACAGTCCAGTTCATAGTGAATGATGGCAGGTCCTACTGCTTTTAAACACACAGTCCAGTTCAAAGTGAATGATGGCAGGCCCTACTGCCTGTAAACACAAAGTCCAGTTCATAGTGAATGATGGCAGGCCCTACTGCCTGGAAACACACAGTCCAGTTCATAGTGAATGATGGCAGGCTCTACTGCCTGTAAACACACAGTCCAATTCATAGTGAATGATGGCAGGCCCTACTGCCTGTAAACACACAGTCCAGTTCATAGTGATTTGATGTCAGGCTCTACTGCCTGTAAACACACAGTCCAATTCATAATGAATGATGGCAGGCCCTACTGCCTGTAAACACACAGTCCAGTTCAAAGTGAATGATGGCAGATCCTACTGCCTGTAAACACACAGTCCAGTTCATAGTGAATGATGGCAGGCCCTACTGCCTGTATAAACACAGTCCAGTTCATAGTGAATGATGGCAGGCCCTACTGCCTGTAAACACACCGTCCAGTTCAAAGTGAATGATGGCAGGCTCTACTGCCTGGAATCACACAGTCCTGTTCATAGTGAATAATGGCAGGCCCTACTGCCTGTAAACACACTGTCCAGTTCATAGTGAATGATGGCAGACCCTACTGCCTGGAAACACACAGTCCAGTTCATAGTGAATGATGGCAGGCCCTACTGCCTGGAAACACACAGTCCAGTTCATAGTGAATGATGGCAGGCCCTGCTGCCTGGAAACACACAGTCCAATTCATAGTGAATGATGGCAGGTCCTACTGCCTGTAAACACACAGTCCAGTTCATAGTGAATGATGGCAGGTCCTACTGCCTGGAAACACACAGTCCAGTTCATAGTGAATGATGGCAGGCCCTACTGCCTGGAAACACACAGTCCAATTCATAGTGAATGATGGCAGGTCCTACAACCTGGAAACACACAGTCCAGTTCATGGTGAATGATGGCAGGTCCTACTGCCTGGAAACACACAGTCCAGTTCATAGTGAATGATGGCAGGCCCTACTGCCTGGAAACACACAGTCCAGTTCATAGTGAATGATGGCAGGCTCTACTGCCTGTAAACACACAGTCCAATTCATAGTGAATGATGGCAGGCCCTACTGCCTGGAAACACACAGTCCAGTTCATAGTGAATGATGGCATGCCCTACTGCCTGTAAACACACAGTCCAGTTCATAGAAAATGATGGCAGGCCCTACTGCCTGGAAACACACAGTCCAGTTCATAGTGAATGATGGCAGGCCCTACTGCCTGGAAACACACAGTCCACTTCATAGTGAATGATGGCAGGCCCTACTGCCTGGAAACACACAGTCCAATTCAAAGTGAATGATGGCAGCCCTACTGCCTGGAAACACACAGTCCAGTTCATAGTGAATGATGGCAGGCCCTACTGCCTGGAAACACACAGTCCAGTTCATAGTGAATGATGGCAGGCCCTACTGCCTGTATACACACAGTCCAGTTCATAGTGAATGATGGCAGGCCCTACTGCCTGTAAACACACAGTCCAGTTCAAAGTGAATGATGGCAGGCTCTACTGCCTGGAAACACACAGTCCAGTTCAAAGTGAATAATGGCAGGCCCTACTGCCTGTAAACACACTGTCCAGTTCATAGTGAATGATGGCATGCCCAACTGCCTGGAAACACACAGTCCAATTCATAGTGAATGATGGCAGGCCCTACTGCCTGGAAACACACAGTCCAGCTCATAGTGAATGATGGCAGGTCCTACTGCCTGGAAACACACAGTCCAGTTCATAGTGAATGATGGCAGGCCCTACTGCCTGGAAACACACAGTCCAGTTCATAGTGAATGATGGCAGGCCCTACTGCCTGGAAACACACAGTCCAGTTCAGAGTGAATGATGGCAGGTCCTACTGCCTGGAAACACACAGTCCAGTTCATGGTGAATGATGGCCGGTTCCTACTGCTTGGAAACACACAGTCCAGTTCAAAGTGAATGATGGCAGGCCCTACTGCCTGTAAACACACAGTCCAGTACATAGTGAATGATGGCAGGCTCTACTGCCTGTAAACACACAGTCCAATTCATAGTGAATGATGGCAGGCCCAACTGTCTGTAAACACACAGTCCAGTTCATAGTGAATGATGTCAGGCTCTACTGCCTGTAAACACAAAGTCCAATTCATAGTGAATGATGGCAGGCCCTACTGCCTGTAAACACACAGTCCAGTTCATAGTGAATAATGGCAGGTCCTACTGCCTGTAAACACACAGTCCAGTTCATAGTGAATAATGGCAGGCCCTACTGCCTGTAAACACACAGTCCAGTTCATAGTGAATGATGGCAGGTCCTACTGCTTTTAAACACACAGTCCAGTTCAAAGTGAATGATGGCAGGCCCTACTGCCTGTAAACACAAAGTCCAGTTCATAGTGAATGATGGCAGGCCCTACTGCCTGGAAACACACAGTCCAGTTCATAGTGAATGATGGCAGGCTCTACTGCCTGTAAACACACAGTCCAATTCATAGTGAATGATGGCAGGCCCTACTGCCTGTAAACACACAGTCCAGTTCATAGTGAATGATGTCAGGCTCTACTGCCTGTAAACACACAGTCCAATTCATAGTGAATGATGGCAGGCCCTACTGCCTGTAAACACACAGTCCAGTTCAAAGTGAATGATGGCAGATCCTACTGCCTGTAAACACACAGTCCAGTTCATAGTGAATGATGGCAGGTCCTACTGCCTGTAAACACACAGTCCAGTTTATAGTGAATAATGGCAGATCCTACTGCCTGTAAACACACAGTCCAGTTCATAGTGAATGATGGCAGGCCCTACTGCCTGTAAACACACAGTCCAGTTCATAGTGAATGATGGCAGGCCCTACTGCCTGGAAACACACAGTCCAATTCATAGTGAATGATGGCAGGTCCTACTGCCTGTAAACACACAGTCCAGTTCATAGTGAATGATGGCAGGTCCTACTGCCTGGAAACACACAGTCCAGTTCATAGTGAAGGATGGCAGGCCCTACTGCCTGGAAACACACAGTCCAGTTCATAGTGAATGATGGCAGGCCCTACTGCCTGGAAACACACAGTCCAGTTCATAGTGAATGATGGCAGGTCCTACTGCCTGGAAACACACAGTCCAGTTCATGGTGAATGATGGCCGGTTCCTACTGCTTGGAAACACACAGTCCAGTTCATAGTGAATGATGGCAGGCCCTACTGCCTGTAAACACACAGTCCAGTACATATTGAATGATGGCAGGCTCTACTGCCTGTAAACACACAGTCCAATTCATAGTGAATGATGGCAGGCCCAACTGCCTGTAAACACACAGTCCAGTTCATAGTGAATGATGTCAGGCTCTACTGCCTGTAAACACAAAGTCCAATTCATAGTGAATGATGGCAGGCCCTACTGCCTGTAAACACACAGTCCAGTTCAAAGTGAATGATGGCAGATCCTACTGCCTGTAAACACACAGTCCAGTTCATAGTGAATAATGGCAGGTCCTACTGCCTGTAAACACACAGTCCAGTTCATAGTGAATAATGGCAGGCCCTACTGCCTGTAAACACACAGTCCAGTTCATAGTGAATGATGGCAGGTCCTACTGCTTTTAAACACACAGTCCAGTTCAAAGTGAATGATGGCAGGCCCTACTGCCTGTAAACACAAAGTCCAGTTCATAGTGAATGATGGCAGGCCCTACTGCCTGGAAACACACAGTCCAGTTCATAGTGAATGATGGCAGGCTCTACTGCCTGTAAACACACAGTCCAATTCATAGTGAATGATGGCAGGCCCTACTGCCTGTAAACACACAGTCCAGTTCATAGTGAATGATGGCAGGCTCTACTGCATGTAAACACACAGTCCAATTCATAGTGAATGATGGCAGGCCCTACTGCCTGTAAACACACAGTCCAGTTCAAAGTGAATGATGGCAGATCCTACTGCCTGTAAACACACAGTCCAGTTCATAGTGAATGATGGCAGGTCCTACTGCCTGTAAACACACAGTCCAGTTCATAGTGAATAATGGCAGATCCTACTGCCTGTAAACACACAGTCCAGTTCATAGTGAATGATGGCAGGCCCTACTGCCTGTAAACACACAGTCCAGTTCATAGTGAATGATGGCAGGCCCTACTGCCTGGAAACACACAGTCCAATTCATAGTGAATGATGGCAGGTCCTACTGCCTGTAAACACACAGTCCAGTTCATAGTGAATGATGGCAGGTCCTACTGCCTGGAAACACACAGTCCAGTTCATAGTGAATGATGGCAGGCCCTACTGCCTGGAAACACACAGTCCAGTTCATAGTGAATGATGGCAGGCCCTACTGCCTGGAAACACACAGTCCAGTTCATAGTGAATGATGGCAGGTCCTACTGCCTGGAAACACACAGTCCAGTTCATGGTGAATGATGGCCGGTTCCTACTGCTTGGAAACACACAGTCCAGTTCATAGTGAATGATGGCAGGCCCTACTGCCTGTAAACACACAGTCCAGTACATAGTGAATGATGGCAGGCTCTACTGCCTGTAAACACACAGTCCAATTCATAGTGAATGATGGCAGGCCCAACTGCCTGTAAACACACAGTCCAGTTCATAGTGAATGATGTCAGGCTCTACTGCCTGTAAACACAAAGTCCAATTCATAGTGAATGATGGCAGGCCCTACTGCCTGTAAACACACAGTCCAGTTCAAAGTGAATGATGGCAGATCCTACTGCCTGTAAACACACAGTCCAGTTCATAGTGAATAATGGCAGGTCCTACTGCCTGTAAACACAAGGTCCAGTTCATAGTGAATAATGGCAGGCCCTACTGCCTGTAAACACACAGTCCAGTTCATAGTGAATGATGGCAGGTCCTACTGCTTTTAAACACACAGTCTAGTTCAAAGTGAATGATATCAGGCTCTACTGCCTGTAAACACAAAGTCCAGTTCATAGTGAATGATGGCAGGCCCTACTGCCTGTAAACACACAGTCCAGTTCAAAGTGAATGATGGCAGATCCTACTGCCTGTAAACACACAGTCCAGTTCATAGTGAATGATGGCAGGTCCTACTGCCTGTAAACACACAGTCCAGTTCATAGTGACTAATGGCAGATCCTACTGCCTGTAAACACACAGTCCAGTTCATAGTGAATGATGGCAGGCCCTACTGCCTGTAAACACACAGTCCAGTTCATAGTGAATGATGGCAGGCCCTACTGCCTGGAAACACACAGTCCAATTCATAGTGAATGAAGGCAGGCAATACTGCCTGTAAACACACAGTCCAGTTCATAGTGAATAATGGCAGGCCCTACTGCCTGTAAACACACAGTCCAGTTCATAGTGAATGATGGCAGGTCCTACTGCTTTTAAACACACAGTCCAGTTCAAAGTGAATGATGGCAGGCCCTACTGCCTGTAAACACAAAGTCCAGTTCATAGTGAATGATGGCAGGCACTACTGCCTGGAAACACACAGTCCAGTTCATAGTGAATGATGGCAGGCTCTACTGCCTGTAAACACACAGTCCAATTCATAGTGAATGATGGCAGGCCCTACTGCCTGTAAACACACAGTCCAGTTCATAGTGATTTGATGTCAGGCTCTACTGCCTGTAAACACACAGTCCAATTCATAGTGATTGATGGCAGGCCCTACTGCCTGTAAACACACAGTCCAGTTCAAAGTGAATGATGGCAGATCCTACTGCCTGTAAACACACAGTCCCGTTCATAGTGAATGATGGCAGGTCCTACTGCCTGTAAACACACAGTCCAGTTCATAGTGAATAATGGCAGATCCTACTGCCTGTAAACACACAGTCCAGTTCATAGTGAATGATGGCAGGCCCTACTGCCTGTAAACACACAGTCCAGTTCATAGTGAATGATGGCAGGCCCTACTGCCTGGAAACACACAGTCCAATTCATAGTGAATGAAGGCAGGCAATACTGCCTGTAAACACACAGTCCAGTTCATAGTGAATGAAGGCAGGCCCTACTGCCTGGAAACACACAGTCCAGTTCATAGTGAATGATGGCAGGCCCTACTGCCTGTATACACACAGTCCAGTTCATAGTGAATGATGGCAGGCCCTACTGACTGTAAACACACAGTCCATTTCAAAGTGAATGATGGCATGCCCTACTGCCTGTATACACACAGTCCAGTTCATAGTGAATGATGGCAGGCCCTACTGCCTGTAAACACACAGTCCAGTTCAAAGTGAATGATGGCAGGCTCTACTGCCTGGATTCACACAGTCCAGTTCAAAGTGAATAATGGCAGGCCCTACTGCCTGTAAACACAAAGTCCAGTTCAAAGTGAATGATGGCAGGCTCTACTGCCTGGAATCACACAGTCCAGTTCAAAGTGAATAATGGCAGGCCCTACTGCCTGTAAACACACAGTCCAGTTCATAGTGTATGATGGCAGGTCCTACTGCCTGTAAACACACAGTCCAGTTCATAGTGAATAATGGCAGGCCCTACTGCCTGTAAACACACAGTCCAGTTCATAGTGAATGATGGCAGGCCCTACTGCCTGTAAACACACAGTCCAGTTCAAAGTGAATGATGGCAGGCTCTACTGCCTGGATTCACACAGTCCAGTTCAAAGTGAATAATGGCAGGCCCTACTGCCTGTAAACACAAAGTCCAGTTCAAAGTGAATGATGGCAGGCTCTACTGCCTGGAATCACACAGTCCAGTTCAAAGTGAATAATGGCAGGCCCTACTGCCTGTAAACACACAGTCCAGTTCATAGTGTATGATGGCAGGTCCTACTGCCTGTAAACACACAGTCCAGTTCATAGTGAATAATGGCAGGCCCTACTGCCTGTAAACACACAGTCCAGTTCATAGTGAATGATGGCAGGTACTACTGCCTGTAAACACACAGTCCAGTTCAAAGTGAATGATGGCAGGCCCTACTGCCTGTAAACACACAGTCCAGTTCAAAGTGAATGATGGCAGGCCCTACTGCCTGTAAACACAAAGTCCAGTTCATAGTGAATGATGGCAGGACCTACTGCCTGGAAACACACAGTCCAGTTCATAGTGAATGATGGCAGGCTCTACTGCCTGTAAACACACAGTCCAATTCATAGTGAATGATGGCAGGCCCTACTGCCTGTAAACACACAGTCCAGTTCATAGTGAATGATGTCAGGCTCTACTGCCTGTAAACACACAGTCCAATTCATAGTGAATGATGGCAGGCCCTACTGCCTGTAAACACACAGTCCAGTTCAAAGTGAATGATGGCAGATCCTACTGCCTGTAAACACACAGTCCAGTTCATAGTGAATGATGGCAGGTCCTACTGCCTGTAAACACACATTCCAGTTCAAAGTGAATGATGGCAGGCCCTACTGCCTGGAAACACACAGTCCAATTCATAGTGAATGAAGGCAGGCAATACTGCCTGTAAACACACAGTCCAGTTCATAGTGAATGAAGGCAGGCCCTACTGCCTGGAAACACACAGTCCAGTTCATAGTGAATGATGGCAGGCCCTACTGCCTGTATACACACAGTCCAGTTCATAGTGAATGATGGCAGGCCCTACTGCCTGGAAACACAAAGTCCAGTTCATAGTGATTGATGGCAGGCCCTACTGCCTGTATACACACAGTCCAGTTCATAGTGAATGATGGCAGGCCCTACTGCCTGGAAACACACAGTCCAGTTCAAAGTGAATGATGGCAGGCCCTACTGCCTGTATACACACAGTCCAGTTCATAGTGAATGATGGCAGGCCCTACTGCCTGTAAACACACAGTCCAGTTCAAAGTGAATGATGGCAGGCCCTACTGCCTGTATACACACAGTCCAGTTCATAGTGAATGATGGCAGGCCCTACTGCCTGTAAAGACACAGTCCAGTTCAAAGTGAATGATGGCAGGCTCTACTGCCTGGAATCACACAGTCCAGTTCAAAGTGAATAATGGCATGCCCTAATGCCTGTAAACACACAGTCCAGTTCCAAGTGAATTATGGCAGGCTCTACTGCCTGGAATCACACAGTCCAGTTCAAAGTGAATAATGCCAGGCCCTACTGCCTGTAAACACACAGTCCAGTTCATAGTGAATGAGGGCAGGTCCTACTGCCTGTAAACACACAGTCCAGTTCATAGTGAATAATGGCAGGCCCTACTGCCTGTAAACACACAGTCCAGTTCATAGTGAATGATGGCAGGTCCTACTGCCTGTAAACACACAGTCCAGTTCAAAGTCAATGATGGCAGGCCCTACTGCCTGTAAACACAAAGTCCAGTTCATAGTGAATGATGGCAGGCCCTACTGCCTGGAAACACACAGTCCAGTTCATAGTGAATGATCGCAGGCTCTACTGCCTGTAAACACACAGTCCAGTTCATAGTGAATGATGGCAGGCTCTACTGCCTGTAAACACACAGTCCAATTCATAGTGAATGATGGCAGGCCCTACTGCCTGTAAACACACAGTCCAGTTCATAGTGAATGATGTCAGGCTCTACTGCCTGTAAACACACAGTCCAATTCATAGTGAATGATGGCAGGCCCTACTGCCTGTAAACACACAGTCCAGTTCAAAGTGAATGATGGCAGATCCTACTGCCTGTAAACACACAGTCCAGTTCATAGTGAATGATGGCAGGTCCTACTGCCTGTAAACACACAGTCCAGTTCATAGTGACTAATGGCAGATCCTACTGCCTGTAAACACACAGTCCAGTTCATAGTGAATGATGGCAGGCCCTACTGCCTGTAAACACACAGTCCAGTTCATAGTGAATGATGGCAGGCCCTACTGCCTGGAAACACACAGTCCAATTCATAGTGAATGAAGGCAGGCAATTCTGCCTGTAAACACACAGTCCAGTTCATAGTGAATAATGGCAGGCCCTACTGCCTGTAAACACACAGTCCAGTTCATAGTGAATGATGGCAGGTCCTACTGCTTTTAAACACACAGTCCAGTTCAAAGTGAATGATGGCAGGCCCTACTGCCTGTAAACACAAAGTCCAGTTCATAGTGAATGATGGCAGGCCCTACTGCCTGGAAACACACAGTCCAGTTCATAGTGAATGATGGCAGGCTCTACTGCCTGTAAACACACAGTCCAATTCATAGTGAATGATGGCAGGCCCTACTGCCTGTAAACACACAGTCCAGTTCATAGTGATTTGATGTCAGGCTCTACTGCCTGTAAACACACAGTCCAATTCATAGTGAATGATGGCAGGCACAACTGCCTGTAAACACACAGTCCAGTTCAAAGTGAATGATGGCAGATCCTACTGCCTGTAAACACACAGTCCAGTTCATAGTGAATGATGGCAGGTCCTACTGCCTGTAAACACACAGTCCAGTTCATAGTGAATAATGGCAGATCCTACTGCCTGTAAACACACAGTCCAGTTCATAGTGAATGATGGCAGGCCCTACTGCCTGTAAACACACAGTCCAGTTCATAGTGAATGATGGCAGGCCCTACTGCCTGGAAACACACAGTCCAATTCATAGTGAATGAAGGCAGGCAATACTGCCTGTAAACACACAGTCCAGTTCATAGTGAATGAAGGCAGGCCCTACTGCCTGGAAACACACAGTCCAGTTCATAGTGAATGATGGCAGGCCCTACTGCCTGTATACACACAGTCCAGTTCATAGTGAATGATGGCAGGCCCTACTGCCTGGAAACACAAAGTCCAGTTCATAGTGATTGATGGCAGGCCCTACTGCCTGTATACACACAGTCCAGTTCATAGTGAATGATGGCAGGCCCTACTGCCTGGAAACACACAGTCCAGTTCAAAGTGAATGATGGCAGGCCCTACTGCCTGTATACACACAGTCCAGTTCATAGTGAATGATGGCAGGCCCTACTGACTGTAAACACACAGTCCAGTTCAAAGTGAATGATGGCATGCCCTACTGCCTGTATACACACAGTCCAGTTCATAGTGAATGATGGCAGGCCCTACTGCCTGTAAACACACAGTCCAGTTCAAAGTGAATGATGGCAGGCTCTACTGCCTGGAATCACACAGTCCAGTTCAAAGTGAATAATGGCAGGCCCTACTGCCTGTAAACACAAAGTCCAGTTCAAAGTGAATGATGGCAGGCTCTACTGCCTGGAATCACACAGTCCAGTTCAAAGTGAATAATTGCAGGCCCTACTGCCTGTAAACACACAGTCCAGTTCATAGTGTATGATGGCAGGTCCTACTGCCTGTAAACACACAGTCCAGTTCATAGTGAATAATGGCAGGCCCTACTGCCTGTAAACACACAGTCCAGTTCATAGTGAATGATGGCAGGTCCTACTGCCTGTAAACACACAGTCCAGTTCAAAGTGAATGATGGCAGGCCCTACTGCCTGTAAACACACAGTCCAGTTCAAAGTGAATGATGGCAGGCCCTACTGCCTGTAAACACAAAGTCCAGTTCATAGTGAATGATGGCAGGCCCTACTGCCTGGAAACACACAGTCCAGTTCATAGTGAATGATGGCAGGCTCTACTGCCTGTAAACACACAGTCCAATTCATAGTGATTGATGGCAGGCCCTACTGCCTGTAAACACACAGTCCAGTTCATAGTGAATGATGTCAGGCTCTACTGCCTGTAAACACACAGTCCAATTCATAGTGAATGATGGCAGGCCCTACTGCCTGTAAACACACAGTCCAGTTCAAAGTGAATGATGGCAGATCCTACTGCCTGTAAACACACAGTCCAGTTCATAGTGAATGATGGCAGGTCCTACTGCCTGTAAACACACATTCCAGTTCATAGTGAATAATGGCAGATCCTACTGCCTGTAAACACACAGTCCACTTCATAGTGAATGATGGCAGGTCCTACTGCCTGTAAACACACAGTCCAGTTCAAAGTGAATGATGGCAGGCCCTACTGCCTGGAAACACACAGTCCAATTCATTGTGAATGAAGGCAGGCAATACTGCCTGTAAACACACAGTCCAGTTCATAGTGAATGAAGGCAGGCCCTACTGCCTGGAAACACACAGTCCAGTTCATAGTGAATGATGGCAGGCCCTACTGCCTGTATACACACAGTCCAGTTCATAGTGAATGATGGCAGGCCCTACTGCATGGAAACACAAAGTCCAGTTCATAGTGATTGATGGCAGGCCCTACTGCCTGTATACACACAGTCCAGTTCATAGTGAATGATGGCAGGTCCTACTGCCAGTATACACACAGTCCAGTTCATAGTGAATGATTGCAGGCCCTACTGCCTGTAAAGACACAGTCCAGTTCAAAGTGAATGATGGCAGGCTCTACTGCCTGGAATCACACAGTCCAGTTCAAAGTGAATAATGGCATGCCCTACTGCCTGTAAACACACAGTCCAGTTCAAAGTGAATTATGGCAGGCTCTACTGCCTGGAATCACACAGTCCAGTTCAAAGTGAATAATGCCAGGCCCTACTGCCTGTAAACACACAGTCCAGTTCATAGTGTATGATGGCAGGTCCTACTGCCTGTAAACACACTGTCCAGTTCATAGTGAATAATGGCAGGCCCTACTGCCTGTAAACACACAGTCCAGTTCATAGTGAATGATGGCAGGTCCTACTGCCTGTAAACACACAGTCCAGTTCAAAGTCAATGATGGCAGGCCCTACTGCCTGTAAACACAAAGTCCAGTTCATAGTGAATGATGGCAGGCCCTACTGCCTGGAAACACACAGTCCAGTTCATAGTGAATGATCGCAGGCTCTACTGCCTGTAAACACACAGTCCAGTTCATAGTGAATGATGGCAGGCTCTACTGCCTGTAAACACACAGTCCAATTCATAGTGAATGATGGCAGGCCCAACTGCCTGTAAACACACAGTCCAGTTCATAGTGAATGATGTCAGGCTCTACTGCCTGTAAACACACAGTCCAATTCATAGTGAATGATGGCAGGCCCTACTGCCTGTAAACACACAGTCCAGTTCAAAGTGAATGATGGCAGATCCTACTGCCTGTAAACACACAGTCCAGTTCATAGTGTATGACGGCAGGTCCTACTGCCTGTAAACACACAGTCCAGTTCATAGTGAATAATGGCAGGCCTTACTGCCTGTAAACACACAGTCCTGTTCATAGTGAATGATGGCAGGTCCTACTGCCTGTAAACACACAGTCCAGTTCAAAGTGAATGATGGCAGGCCCTACTGCCTGTAAACACAAAGTCCAGTTCATAGTGAATGATGGCAGGCCCTACTGCCTGGAAACACACAGTCCAGTTCATAGTGAATGATGTCAGGCTCTACTGCCTGTAAACACACAGTCCAATTCATAGTGAATGATGGCAGGCCCTACTGCCTGTAAACACACAGTCCAGTTCAAAGTGAATGATGGCAGATCCTACTGCCTGTAAACACAAAGTCCAGTTCATAGTGAATGATGGCAGGCCCTACTGCCTGGAAACACACAGTCCAGTTCATAGTGAATGATGGCAGGCCCTACTGCCTGGAAACACACAGTCCAGTTCATAGTGAATGATGGCAGGCCCTACTGCCTGGAAACACACAGTCCAATTCATAGTGAATGATGGCAGGTCCTACTGCCTGGAAACACACAGTCCAGTTCATAGTGAATGATGGCAGGTCCTACTGCCTGGAAACACACAGTCCAGTTCATAGTGAATGATGGCAGGCCCTACTGCCTGGAAACACACAGTCCAGTTCATAGTGAATGATGGCAGGCCCTACTGCCTGGAAACACACAGTCCAGTTCATAGTGAATGATGGCAGGTCCTACTGCCTGGAAACAGACAGTCCAGTTCATGGTGACTGATGGCAGGTCCTACTGCCTGGAAACACACAGTCCAGTTCATAGTGAATGATGGCAGGCCCTAAAGCCTGGAAACACACAGTCCAATTCATAGTGAATGATGGCAGGTCCTACTGCCTGGAAACACACAGTCCAGTTCATAGTGAATGATGGCAGGTCCTACTGCCTGGAAACACACAGTCCAGTTCATAGTGAATGATGGCAGGCCCTACTGCCTGGAAACACACAGTCCAGTTCATAGTGAATGATGGCAGGCCCTACTGTCTGGAAACACACAGTCCAGTTCATAGTGAATGATGGCAGGTCCTACTGCCTGGAAACACACAGTCCAGTTCATGGTGAATGATGGCAGGTCCTACTGCCTGGAAACACACAGTCCAGGTCATAGTGAATGATGGCAGGTCCTACTGCCTGGAAACACACAGTCGAGTTCATGGTGAATGATGGCAGGTCCTACTGCCTGGAAACACACAGTCCAGTTCATAGTGAATGATGGCAGGCCCTACTGCCTGGAAACACACAGTCCAATTCATATTGAATGATGGCAGGTCCTACTGCCTGGAAACACACAGTCCAGTTCATAGTGAATGATGACAGGCCCTACTGCCTGTAAACACACAGTCCAGTTCATAGTGAATGATGACAGGCCCTACTTCCTGTAAACACACAGTCCAGTTCATAGTGAATGATAGCAGGTCCTACTGCCTGTAAACACACAGTCCAGTTCATAGTGAATGATGGCAGGCCCTACTGCCTGTAAACACACAGTCCAGTTCATAGTGAATGATGGCAGGTCCTACTGCCTGTAAACACACAGTAAAGTTCAAAGTGAATGATGGCAGGTCCTACTGCCTGTAAACACACAGTCAAGATCAAAGTGAATGATGGCAGGCCCTACTGACTGTAAACACAAAGTCCAGTTCATAGTGAATGATGGCAGGCCCTACTGCCTGGAAACACACAGTCCAGTTCATAGTGAATGATGGCAGGCTCTACTGCCTGTAAACACACAGTCCAATTAATAGTGAATGATGGCAGGCCCTACTGCCTGTAAACACACAGTCCAGTTCATAGTGAATGATGTCAGGCTCTACTGCCTGTAAACACACAGTCCAATTCATAGTGAATGATGGCAGGCCCTACTGCCTGTAAACACACAGTCCAGTTCAAAGTGAATGATGGCAGATCCTACTGCCTGTAAACACACAGTCCAGTTCATAGTGAATGATGGCAGGCCCTACTGCCTGTAAACACACAGTCCAGTTCATAGTGAATGATGACAGGCCCTACTTCCTGTAAACACACAGTCCAGTTCATAGTGAATGATGGCAGGTGCTACTGCCTGTAAACACACAGTCCAGTTCATAGTGAATAATGGCAAGCCCTACTGCCTGTAAACACACAGTCCAGTTCATAGTGAATGATGGCAGGTCCTACTGCCTGTAAACACACAGTCCAGTTCAAAGTGAATGATGGCAGGCCCTACTTCCTGGAAACACACAGTCCAATTCATAGTGAATGAAGGCAGGCAACACTGCCTGTAAACACACAGTCCAGTTCATAGTGAATGAAGGCAGGCCCTACTGCCTGGAAACACACAGTCCAGTTCATAGTGAATGATGGCAGGCCCTACTGCCTGTATACACACAGTCCAGTTCATAGTGAATGATGGCAGGCCCTACTGCCTGGAAACACAAATTCCAGTTCATAGTGATTGATGGCAGGCCCTACTGCCTGTATACACAGTCCAGTTCATAGTGAATGATGGCAGGCCCTACTGCCTGGAAACACACAGTCCAGTTCAAAATGAATGATGGCAGGCTCTACTGCCTGGAATCACACAGTCCAGTTCAAAGTGAATAATGGCAGGCCCTACTGCCTGTAAACACACTGTCCAGTTCATAGTGAATGATGGCAGGCCCTACTGCCTGGAAACACACAGTCCAGTTCATAGTGAATGATGGCAGGCCCTACTGCCTGTATACACACAGTCCAGTTCATAGTGAATGATGACAGGCCCTACTGCCTGTAAACACACAGTCCAGTTCATAGTGAATGATGGCAGTTTCTACTGCCTGGAAACACACATTCCAGTTCAAAGTGAATGATGACAGGCCCTACTGCCTGTAAACACACAGTCCAGTTCATAGTGAATAATGGCAGGCCCTACTGCCTGTAAACACACAGTCCAGTTCATAGTGAATGATTGCAGGCCCTACTGCCTGGAAACACACAGTCCAGTTCATAGTGAATGATGGCAGGCCCTATTGCCTGTATACACACAGTCCAGTTCATAGTGAATGATGGCAGGCCCTACTGCCTGTAAACACACAGTCCAGTTCATAGTGAATGATGGCAGGCTCTACTGCCTGGAATCACACAGTCCAGTTCATAGTGAATGATGGCAGGCCCTACTGCCTGTAAACACACAGTCCAGTTCATAGTGAATGATGGCAGACTCTACTGCCTGTAAACACACAGTCCAGTTCATAGTAAATGATGGCAGACTCTACTGCCTGTAAACACACAGTCCGGTTCATAGTGAATGATTACAGGCCCTACTGCCTGGAAACACACAGTCCAGTTCATAGTGAATTATGGCAGGCCTGCGAGGCAAATGGCTAATTTACATATAGGGCTACTGCAGCTCTGATTGGCTATGGCGCACCGTCTGCGTGGTCTGTGGTCCTGGATGAGACAGATGTTTTTACTAGGTTTTATTTACTGCAGTGTTTATTCATTATCCAAACGCATGGCCACTTGCCCACTCTATATTGTTATAGAACTTACCAGAAATTCCTTACTCTACGTTATTTAAAACCTTCTATGAAATCATTCAAATGTGAAAATAACCATTACTAAGTGCTCGCTTTTCAGAAAATATTAAACAAGGAAATGTCGTATTCTTCCTGGTGTGTATATATGAACTGATGTTAATACGATTTCATGTTGCTAACATGCTGTCAGTTCCACTTGGGACATCAGTTGCTCTGATGGGACACAGCAGAGAGGTTGCTGGTTCAAGTACACTGGTACACACCACTGTAGGAGTGTCCTTGAGCTAAGTTTTTCACCTGAGCTACTGCTGTAGAAATGTGGAAATACTTCTCAGAACGTACATAGTGTATAGAAGTGTGTGTGTGTGAGTGTGTGTGTGTGCGTGTGTGCTCTCTTTCTCTCTTTAAATGAACATATGGTAAGCTCTCTGTCTATTTGTTTCATGAAAGGCATATCTTGGATGGTATTGGAGAAGATCAAACCAATAATTGCAGATACAGGAAATTGGTGCTTTTTAGAATCTGCCATGACATCACAATCACTACCACACTGTGGATAGAATGACAATGACTGAGAAATGGAGCTCTCGTTTGAACGGCTACAGAGCTAAACAAACAAGCATAGACACAGTTCCCGCTCTCCTCTATGACAACACACAGCTATGTCCAATCCAATCCTGGTTCAGCGCATCCAGGAACATGGAGTTGGATAGAGGTGCCAAAAAGAAGGGAATATGTGCCCTCCGTCCAGCTCTATGTCCTAGCACCACGGAGGTATCAGTAGGTAGTGCTAAACTTACCTCCTCGACTCTCTCTTCGCCTGAAACGTTTCATACATATTGAAATAAACCACCGCTTGAATCGATGGCGACGGTGATGGCAGCTCTCGCAGAGTTCTACATTAGTACCCTGGTGAGAGTGTTGAGTGGTGAGAGAGTCTGGCTCTTGATTGGAACTACTCTGCATTAACACCCATGATGTGAAGGAGAGTGGAGGAGAGTGGAGGGCTAAGCACATGTGTAGTGTGTGTGTGTGTGTGTGTGTGTGTGTGTGTGTGTGTGTGTGTGTGTGTGTGTGTGTGTGTGTGTGTGTGTGTGTGTGTGTGTGTGGAGGAAAGTGGAGGGCTAACCACCTTTCTCCAGGTAATTGGCCAACGCAGATGTGATGTGGGCAGAGCTGTGTGTGCATGTGTGGGTGTATGTGTCTTTGTGTCTGTGCGTGTGTGTGTGATGTGGGCAGCCAGCAACCAGCAGCCACACTCTTTAACACTAACCTCATTCAGAGCTTTTTTGGGAAACAGAAGTGGGGGCTCGTTAGTTAGAGTGAGATATAATGCATCATACAACCAGGACCATTACTTTGTTAGTTAGAGTGAGATATAATGCATCATACAACCAGGACCATTACTTTGTTAGTTAGAGTGAGATATAATGCATCATACAACCAGGACCATTACTTTGTTAGTTAGAGTGAGATATAATGCATCATACAACCAGGACCATTACTTTGTTAGTTAGAGTGAGATATAATGCATCATGCAACCAGGACCATTACTTTGTTAGTTAGAGTGAGATATAATGCATCATACAACCAGGACCATTACTTTGTTAGTTAGAGTGAGATATAATGCATCATACAACCAGGACCATTACTTTGTTAGTTACAGTGAGATATAATGCATCGTACAACCAGGACCATTACTTCGTTACTTAGAGTGAGATATAATGCATCATACAACTGAAATCCACAACAGAAGCTAGCCAGAAGTTAGCCAGAAGTTAGCCAGTTCACTAGCTAACGTTAGAATCAAATCAAATTTCAAACAAATCAAATGTATTTGTAAAGCCCTTCTTACATCAGCTGATATCTCAAAGTGCTGTACAGAAACCCAGCCTAAATCCCCAAACAGCAAGCAATGCAGGTGTAGAAGCACGGTGGCTAGGAAAAACTCCCTAGAAAGGACAAAACCTAGGAAGAAACCTAGAGAGGAACCAGGCTATGAGGGGTGGCCAGTCCTCTTCTGGCTGTGCCGGGTGGAGATTATAACAGAACATGGCCAAGATGTTCAAATGTTCATAAATGACCAGCATGGTCAAATAATAATAATCACAGTAGTTGTCGAGGGTGCAACATGTCAGCACCTCAGGAGTAAATGTCAGTTGGCTTTTCATAGCCGATCATTGAGAGTATCTCTACCGCTCCTGGTGTCTCTAGAGAGTTGAAAACAGCAGGTCTGGGACAGGTAGCACGTCCGGTGAACAGGTCAGGGTTCCATAGCCGCAGGCAGAACAGTTGAAACTGGAGCAGCAGCACGGCCAGGTGGACTGGGGACAGCAAGGAGTCATCATGCCAGGTAGTCCTGAGGCATGGTCCTAGGGCTCAGGTCCTCCTCCGAGAGAGAGAGAGAAAGAAAGAAAGAAAGAAAGAGAGAATTAGAGAGAGCATACTTAAATTCACACAGGACAACGGATAAGACAGGAGAAATACTCCAGATATAACAAACTGACCCTAGCCCCCCGACACATAAACTACTGCAGCATAAATACTGGAGGCTGAGACATGAGGGGCCAGGAGACACTGTGGCCCCATCCGATGATACCCCCGGACAGGGACAAACAGGCAAGATATAACCCCACACACTTTGACAAAGCACAGCCCCCACACCACTAGAGGGATATCTAGAATTCAGCTAACCACGGTTGGCGGTCATCAGCTATCCTTTAGCTCGAAAAGCTATCGCCAGTTTTGTACAATGCGACTCAGACCAGAGCATACTGGACCTACTTTCTCTCCTTATCCCCGGATTTCAACCGCAAGCTCTGGACATTTACACCTGGATCTTGCAGCTAGCTAGCTGCTATCCGAGTGACTATTGGCTAACGTCGGTCCCGGAGCTAACATCAATTATTCCGGAGCTAGCCACTCCTGGGCTACAATCACCTATCCGGACCCATTTTACTGCCGATGCGGAGCCTCATCGGGCCTTCACGACTGGACTACCGACGTTATCTGCCCGAAGGAGTTATTCAACTGGCCCCTCCATCGCAACGTAACCTGAATGCCCATCTGCTAACTGCGGCCCGCTAATCGTTAGCTGTCTTGAGCATATCGACTGCTATCTGAATAGGCCTATCGGCCAATTTTCTTGGGCCACTATTTTGCCAACTGGATCGGTCCCCTCTACCACACGGAACCCCACTAATCTACCGACAGAAACGCATGAGGTGGCTAATAACAGACCATCTTCTGCCAACTTGCTACCAATGGCCCGGCTAGCTGTCTGAATCGCCGTGACCGCAACGGACCTCTCTACTCACTGGACCCTTTTGATCACCTGGCTAAGCATACCTCTCCTTAATCTCAATATGCCTTGTCCATTGCTGTTCTGGTTAGTGTTTATTGGCTTATTTCACTGTAGAGCCTCTAGCCCTGCTCATTATACCTTATCCAACCTCTCAGTTCCACCACCCACACATGCGATGACATCACCTGGTTTCAATAATGTTTCTAGAGACACTATCGCTCTCATCATCACAAAATGCCTAGGTTTACCTCCACTGTATTCACATCCTACCATACCTTTGTCTGTACATTATACCTTGAAGCTATTTTATCTCCCCCAGAAACCTGCTCCTTTTACTCTCTGTTCCGGACGTCCTAGACGACCAATTCTCATAGCTTTTAGCCGTACCCTTATCCTACTCCTCCTCTGTTCCTCTGGCGATGTAGAGGTGAATCCAGGCCCTGCAGTGCCTAGCTCCCCTCCCCTCCTATTCCCCAGGCGCTCTCTTTTGACTTCTGTAACCGTAATAGCCTTCGTTTCATGCATGTTAATAACATTAGAAGCCTCCTCCCTAAGTTTGTTTTATTCACTGCTTTAGCACACTCTGCCAACCCAGATGTCCTAGCCGTGTCTGAATCCTGGCTTAGGAAGACCTCCAAAAACTCTGAAATCTCCATCCCTAACTACAATATTTTCAGACAAGATAGAACGGCCAAAGGGGGCGGTGTTGCAATCTACTGCAGAGATAGACTGCAGAGTTATGTCCTACATCCAGGTCTGTACCCAAACAATTTGAACTTCTACTTTTAAAAATCCACCTCTCTAAAAACAAGACTCTCACCGTTGCAGTCTGCTATAGACCACCCTCTGCCCCCAGCTGTGCTCTGGACACCATATGTGAACTGATTGGCCCCATCTATCTTCAGAGCTCGTGCTGCTAGGTGACCTAAACTGGGACATGCTTAACACCCCAGCCATCCTACAATCTAAGCTTGATGCCCTCAATCTCACACAAATTATCAATGAACCTACCAGGTACCACCCCAAAGCCGTAAACACGGGTACCCTCATAGATATCATCCTAACCAACTAGCCCCCTAAATACACCTCTGCTGTTTTCAACCAAGATCTCAGCGATCACTGCCTCATTGCCTGCATCCGTAATGGGTCAGCAGTCAAACGACCTCCACTCATCACTGTCAAACACTCTCTGAAACACTTCAGCGAGCAGGCCTTTCTAATCAACCTGGCCCGGGTATCCTGGAAGGATATTGACCTCATCCCTTCAGAAGAGGATGCCTGGTTATTTTTTTAAATGCCTTCCTCACCATCTTAAATAAGCATGTGTCACATCCTGACCAGTAAAAGGGGTCATTTGTAATTGTAGTTGGTCAGGGGGTGTTTGTTTTATGTGTTTCAGGGTTTTTTGGTTAATGTTTTGTGTGTTTTGGGGGTTTTGGTTCTAGGGGTTTTTGGTTCTAGTTTTCTATTTCTATGTTTCTTTTTCTATGTGTGGCCAAGTATCAGGTGTCTTTCGTTGTCTCTGATTGGAAGACATACTTAGGCAGCCTGTTTTTCCTGTGTCTTTGTGGGTGGTTGTTTTCTGTATAGCCTGTGTGCCTTATGGAAGTGTTTCGTCGTCTGTTTATTTGGTTTTGAGTGTTCTTTCTAATAAAGAAGAAAGATGAGCACTATACCCGCTGCGCTTTGGTCTGTCCCTTACGACGCATGTGACAGCATGCCCCATTCAAGAAATTTAGAACCAGGAACAGATATAGCCCTTGGTTTTCTCCAGACCTGACTGCCCTTAACCAACACAAAAAACATCCTGTGGCGTTCCGCATTAGCATTGAACAGCCCCCGTGATAAGCAACTTTTCAGGGAAGTTAGAAACCAATATAAACAGGCAGTTAGAAAAGCCAAGGCTTGCTTTTTCAAGCAGAAATTTACTTCCTGCAACACAAACTCAAAAAAATTCTGGGACACTGTAAAGTCCTTGGAGAATAAGAGCACCTCCTCCCAGCTGCCCACTGCACTGAGGATAGGAAACTCTGTCACCACCGATAAATCCACTATAATTGAGAATTTCAATAAGCATTTTTCTACGGCTGGCCATGCTTTCCACCTGGCCAGCCCTACCCTGGTCAACAGCACTGCACCCCCTACAGCAACTCGCCCAAGCCTTCCCCATTTCTCTTTCTCGCAAATCCAGTCAGCTGATGTTCTGAAAGAGCTGCAAAATCTGGACCCTTACAAATCAGCCGGGCTAGACAATCTGGACCTTTTCTTTCTAAAATGATCTGCCAAAATTGTTGCAACCCCTATTACTAGCCTGTTCAACCTCTCTTTTGTGTCGTCTGAGATTCCCAAAGATAGGAAAGCAGCTGCGGTCATCCCCCTCTTCAAAAGGGGGGGGGGGACACTCTTGACCCAAACTGCTACAGACCTATATCTATCCTACCCTGCCTCTCTAAAGTCTTTGAAAGCCAAGTCAACAAACAGATTACCGACCATTTCGAATCCCACCGCACCTTCTCCGCTATGCAGTCTGGTTTCAGAGCTGGTCATGGGTGGACCTCAGCCACGCTCAAGGTCCTAAACGATATCTTAACCGCCATCAATAAGAAACAATACTGTGCAGCCATATTCATTGACATGGCCAAGGCTTTCGACTCTGTCAATCACCACATCCTCATCGGCAGACTCAACAGCCTTGGTTTCTCAACTGATTGCCTCGCCTGGTTCACCAACTACTTCTCTGATAGAGATCAGTGTGTCAAATTGTAGGGCCTGTTGTCCGGGCCTCTGGCAGTCTCTATGGGGGTGCCACAAGGTTCAATTCTTGGGCTGACTCTTTTCTCTGTACAAATCAATGATGTCGCTCTTGCTGCTGGTGAGTCTCTGATCCACCTCTACGCAGATGACACCATTCTGTATACTTCTGGCCCTTCTTTGGAGACTGTGTTATTAACTACCCTCCAGACGAGCTTCAATTCCATACAACTCTCCTTCTATGGCCTCCAACTGCTCTTAAATACAAGTAAAACAAAATGCATGCTCTTCAACCGATCGTTGCCTGCACCTGCCCGCCCGTCCAGCATCACTACTCTGGACGGTTCTGACTTAGCCTCTCTGGGCTAGGCGGGACGAAATCGTCCCACCTACGCAACAGCCAGTGTAATCCCGTGGCGCGATTTTCAAATACCTTAGAAATGCTAGTACTTCAATTTCTCAAACATATGACTATTTTACACCATTTTAAAGACAAGACTCTCGTTAATCTAACCACACTGTCCGATTTCAAAAAGGCTTTACAACGAAAGCAAAACATTAGATTATGTCAGCAGAGTACGCAGCCAGAAATAATCAGACACCCATTTTTCAAGCTAGCATATAATGTCACAAAAACACAGAAGACAGCTAAATGCAGCACTAACCTTTGATGATCTTCATCAGATGACACACCTAGGACATTATGTTATACAATACATGCATGTTTTGTTCAATCAAGTTCATATTAATATCAAAAAACAGCTTTTTACATTAGCATGTGACGTTCAGAACTAGCATACCTCCGGTGAATTTACTCAATTACTCACGATAAACGTTCACAAAAAACATAACAATTATTTTAACCTGTTATGGCTAGGGGGCAGTATTTTTACGGCTGGATAAAAAACATACCCGATTTAATCTGGTTACCACTCCTACCCAGTAACTAGAATATGCATATACGTATTACATATGGATAGAAAACACTCCAAAGTTTCTAAAACTGTTTGAATGGTGTCTGTGAGTATAACAGAACTCATTTGGCAGGCAAAAACCTGACAAGGTTTCAGGCAGGAAGTGGCCTGTCTGACAAGGTGTCGTTCTTCTTGTCTCTGTTTATTGAAGAGTGAGGATCTTAGCTGTCCCGTGACACTTCCTACGGCTGCCATTCTCGTAAAAAAGCGATAATATTCCGACCGGGAATCTGCGTTTAGGTAAACAGAGGTAAGAAAACAAAGCATTCGGTCGACGCGGGCACGCGCCTGAGTCTCACAGTACTGTAACCAGCCACTACCCAAACGCGCTACTTTTTTTCAGCCAGAGCCTGCAAAGCCACGATTAAGCTTTTTGCCGCCTTCTGAGAGCCCGTGGGAGCCGTAGGAAGTGTCACGTAACAGCAGAGATCCTTTGGCTCTCTCCTTATCCCTCTCTTCCTCCTGCTCCTCCTCTAACCCTCTCCCCTCCACCCCTCTCCTCTTGCTCTCTCCTTAACCCTCTCTCCTCCACCCCTCTCCTCCTGCTCTCTCCTTATCCCTCTCTCCTCCACCCTTCTCCTCCTGCTCTCTCCTTATCCCTCTCCTCCTCCACCCCTCTCCTCCTGCTCTCTCATTATCCCTCTCCCCTCCACCCCTCTCTCTCCTTATCCCTCTCTCCTCCACCCCTCTCCTCATGGTCTCTCCTCCCTTCGTCCTCTCCTATCTTTCTTAGTTTCACACACACAAACCCACCCCCTCTCCTGGCTCTGTATCCTCTGACTCCATCAGAAGTGATGGGGAGCTGATTTGGTTTATGGTGACAGAATAATGACAGGACCTTATTCCTCTCAGATAGAAATATTGGTCATCACACGGCGGCTCCCCAGAGCCTTGCCAGCCTGCTCCCTTCCTCCGTCTGACGGATGTGATCCTCAGACAGACTGGATGTGTGTGTGTGTGTGTGTGTGTGTGTGTGTGCGTGTGTGTGTGTGTGTGTGTGTGTGGTGTGTGTGTGTGTGTGTGTGTGTGTGTGTGCGTGTGTGTACTAGATATAAGATTAAACAAATGCGAGCTCTCAGACGCCAATAGCTGCGTTATGTGACTCACCTACCCAAACACTGATCCTTCCATTACCCAACACAGTCCCCTAATACTGAAATACCTACCCAAACATTGATCCTTCCATTACCCAACACAGTCCCCTAATACTGAAATACCTACCCAAACACTGATCCTTCCATTACCCAACACAGTCCCCTAATACTGAAATACCTACCCAAACATTGATCCTTCCATTACCCAACACAGTCCCCTAATACTGAAATACCTACCCAAACATTGATCCTTCCATTACCCAACACAGTCCCCCTAATACTGAAATACCTACCCAAACATTGATCCTTCCATTACCCAACACAGTCCCCTAATACTGAAATACCTACCCAAACATTGATCCTTCCATTACCCAACACAGTCCCCTAATACTGAAATACCTACCCAAACATTGATCCTTCCATTACCCAACACAGTCCCCTAATACTGAAATACCTACCCAAACATTGATCCTTCCATTACCCAACACAGTCCCCTAATACTGGAATGGAACCTGTTCCATCCATAGTGCACTATTCGACCAGGGCCCATAGAGGAATAGGGTGTTATTTGACCAGGGCCCATAGTGGAATAGGGCATTATTTTACCAGGGCCCATAGGGGAATAGGGTGTTATTTGACCAGGGCCAATAAGGGAATAGGGTGTTATTTGATCAGGGCCAATAAGGGAATAGGGTGTTATTTGACCAGGGCCCATAGGGGAATAGGGTGTTATTTGACCAGGGCCCATAGGGGAATATGGTGCTATTTGATCAGGGCCAATAAGGGAATAGGGTGTTATTTGATCAGGGCCCATAGGGGAATATGGTGCTATTTGATCAGGGCCAATAAGGGAATAGGGTGTTATTTGACCAGGGCCCATAGGGAATAGGGTGTTATTTGATCAGGGCCAATAAGGGAATAGGGTGTTATTTGATCAGGGCCCATAGAGGAATAGGGTGTTATTTGATCAGGGCCCATAGAGGAATAGGGTGTTATTTGACCAGGGCCCATAGAGGAATAGGGTGTTATTTGACCAGGGCCCATAGCGGAATAGGGTGTTATTTGATCAGGGCCCATAAGGGAATAGGGTGTTTTTTGACCAGGGCCCAAAGGGGAATATGGTGCTATTTGACCAGGGCCCAGTTCCTCTGTCCAGTGTCTGTGTTATTTTGCTAATCTTCATCTTTTCTTTTTATTGGCCAGTCTGAGATATGGCTTTTTCTTTGCAACTCTGCCTAGAAGTCCAGCATTCCGGAGTCGCCTCTTCACTGTTGACATTGAGACTGGTGTTTTGTGGGTGCTATTTAATGACGCTGCCAGTTGAGGACTTGTGAGGCGTCTGTTTCTCAAACTAGACACTCTAATGTACTTGTCCTCTTGCTCAGTTGTACACCGGGGCCTCCCACTCCTCTTTCTATTCTGGTTAGAGCCAGTTTGCTCTGTTCTGTGAAGGGAGTAGTACACAGCGTTGTACGAGATCTTCAGTTTCTTGGCAATTTCTCGCATGGAACAGACTTAATTTCTCAGAACAAGAATAGACTGACGTGTTTCAGAAGAAAGCAATTTTTTTCTGGTCATTTTGAGCCTGTAATCGAACCCACAAATGCTGATGCTCCAGATACTCAACTAGTCTAAAGAAGGACAGTTTTATTGCTTCTTTAATCAGGACAACAGTTTTCAGTGGTGCTAACATAATTGCAAAAGGGTTTTCTGATAATCAATTAGCCTTTTAAAATGATAAACTTGGATTAGCTAACACAACGTGCCATTGTAACACAGGAGTGATGGTTGCTGATAATGGGCCTCTGTACGTCTGTGTAGATATTCCATAAAAAATCTGATATTTCCAGCTACAGTAGTCATTTACAACATTAACAATGTCTACACTGTATTTCTGATCAATTTGATGTTATTTTAATGGACAAAAAAGTTGCTTTTCTTTCAAAAACAAGGACATTTCTAAGTGACCCCAAACTTTTGAACGGTAGTGTATATATATAATTATTTCTGGGAATCTGTTCAACAGTCATAACATTTTTCATGTATATCTATTTTTTTATTGAATTCATTTACACACTTATGAAATTGACAAGAGATACATTTCCTCAGCCCCATCGCTCATCTCTCAGCTGTTTTATCAAAACAAATTGAGGCGGCCATGTTTTCTGAAAAATGAATCCCAGAGATTTTCTTTAAGGTAAAAACAGCGTGTTCTCCTGTCAGTGTTTCCTTGCTTCTATCATGTCACCTGGATGGTAGATGGTCCAATAATCCAGGTGACATGTTATGTTTGCTAATGCCTTGGCCCTTTCCCCCGACACCTACACATCTGCCTTTCCTCTGCTGCAGGTTATCCCTGCCTTTGAGACAATACTTGATATCTTTGTTTGTGATCAATTTGTCTGGAAGTTGACATCCTTGGCTTCCTTGCTGCTAATTTCAGTTTGGGAACCCATAGGGACTTTATATAGTAACACGCAGGCACACACACACACACACACAGACACACACACAGACAGACAGACAGACAGACAGACAGACAGACAGACAGACAGACAGACAGACAGACAGACAGACAGACAGACAGACAGACAGACAGACAGACAGACAGACAGACAGACAGACAGACAGACAGACAGACAGACAGACAGACAGACAGACAGACAGACAGACAGACAGACAGACAGACAGACAGACAGACAGACAGACAGACAGACAGACAGACAGAGGGTCTTCTAATAGTAAGATGATAATATCACACTACCTTGATGTTTAGGCCTCTGGTGGAATAGCGTTGCTTGAGGGCAGAAGTAACACACACACACACACACACCACACA